>NC_085956.1:4242424-4545454 GCF_963556715.1 Cydia fagiglandana
AGGATACAGCTGGGCTGGGCAGCATATGGGAAGCTGCGTCGAGTCTTCACGTCGTCAATCCCACAGAGCCTGAAGACAAAAGTCTTCAATCAGTGCGTCCTACCCGTGATGACATACAGAGTCGAAACGTGGACACTCACGGTAGGGTCAGTCCATAAATTCAAAGTCGCTCAGCGAGCAATGGAAAGGGCTATGCTCGGAGTCTCTCTGAGGGATCGTATTCGAAATGAAGTCATCCGTCAGAGAACTAAAGTCGTCGGCATAGCCCACCGGATTAGCAAGCTGAAGTGGCAGTGGGCCGGTCATATTAGCCGTAGAACCGATAACCGTTGGGGTTGACGAGTTCTCGAGTGGAGACCGCGCATCGGCAAACGTAGAGTAGGACGCCCTCAGACTAGATGGAGCGATGATCTTCGCAAGGCGGCCAGCAAGAGCTGGATCAAAGTTGCCGCAAATCGTGCTTAATGGCGTGCAATAGGAGATGCCTATGTCCAGCAGTGGACGAGAGTAGGCTGATGATGTTGATGATGATGACGATGATGAAAACACAATATGACCCAGTAGGTGGCACTGCTATCGGTATATATATAGCCAATAGTGTTTTTAAACAATCCAGGTAGCGGTTGAAATATACTTACACAAAATTTCATCCAAATCGGTTTCAGTAAATAATATTAGGTGATATACCAACAGCAGCGCCACCTACCGGGTCCAATAGTGTTTTCATACAATCCAGGTACCGGTTAAAATATATACACAAAATTTCATCCAAATCGGTTTCAGTCAGTAATTTAATATTAGGTGATATACCGACAGCAACGCCACCTACCGGGTCCAATAGTTTTTCAAACCATCCAGATACCCGTCGAAATATACATATATAATAGTCATATACACAAAATTTCACCCAAATCGGTTTCAGTAAATCGAATTTGGCTATATACCGATAGCAGCGCCACCTACCGGGTTTAATTGTTTTTCCCAACCCTTCAGGAACCCATTGAAATATACACACAAAATTTTATCGTTATCATTCCAGCCGTTTAGGAGGAGTAGAGTGACAAACACACGTATTGTAGAACGTATGTTTAAGATATTAAACATTTGTCAATTTTCTTAGTCAATACAAATATTATACGTTTTATATAACTACATGAGTATCAAAAAAACTGTTATTTGCAATATCTCCATTCAATTTACTACTCCGTTTCCAACTTTTATTTATACCCACTCATTTGGGTAGAAAAGGTAAATACCGGGTAGATTGGGTAAATACCCGATAAATACCCGATATCTACCCCGGGTATTTACCCGCCGCCCATCTCTAGCGGCGATGCTCGGTGGCGCCCTCTGCCGGCACCCGCGCGCCCCGCGTCGACCCCGCCTCCTTCGTAGTTCAGAACATACATGGCGGGCTACCGCTGGCATTGATACCGAGGAAAACGGCTAAATGATTTGTATGATAGTGAAATAAAGTTTGAGGTGTAGTAATAGGGAGTATTAGTATTACTGCAATGTTCTGCCAGAGTGCAGCACTAAGCTAGCTAGTAAACCATAGAGTAGGTAGCTTATGTCTTATACCATAGAGAAATATAGTAAGACAAGAGTGCTCACTCCATACATCAGTTTTGGTACCAACAATATTAGTATTTTCATAGTCGACATAGCATCGAGTAGCGGAATTATCAGTACTGCTACTTGACGATAGATGTAGCGGCGACCGAAAAGGCTAATGCTCAACAATTTTCAGCTAATATTATAAACGGATTAACCGTTATTTAATCGATCATATTCATATTCATATTCATATTTATTATTAATAATGTACACATACATTACACGTCAAATATACAAACGGTGAAATAATAACTAAGCAAAGCATCAAAATAATGATATACACAAATGAGATACATTAAATTATACACAAATGTGTACAATAAAATTAATTATTGTACGTACACAAATTACCTATGTAATAAAATGACTCATGAAAATTATTCTATTTTACTGTGTTCTACAATATTTCATTAATGTCGTAAAAGGCATTGTCAATTAGCCATTTTTTTAACTTATTATAAAATGAATTATCATTTGATATACTGGCTATATCTTCAGGAATAGCGTTATAGATTTTGGGGCCCATAGCATACGTCGTTTCGGTAGATTTAGTTAGTCTGAATCTAGATGTTTCAAGTATACCTCTGTTCCTGTACCTTAGGCTTCTTAGGTTACCCGCCCTGAGGGGAAATGCGTCAATGTTGGTTCTTACGAACTTCGCGATGTTGAAAATGTACTGCGATGGTAATGTCATTATTCGTAATGATGTAAATAGTTGGCGAGCTGGTGAGCCGGGAGGGGCGTTGGCTATTATTCTTACAGCTCGTTTCTGCAGCACGAATACGCGATGCCAGTCAGCGGCGACTCCCCAAAATTCGAGACTGTAGTTTAGCACAGAATGGAAAAGGGCAAAATAACTGCCACGCACTTGGGCCTGTGGAAGAATAATAGACAGTCTTTTAAGTGCAAAACAGATTCCTGCTAACTTTGTGCAGACTAATTGAATTTGGGTGTCCCATTTTAGTGATGTGTCGAGGGTAACGCCCAGGAATTTGGCAGAAGTGACTTGTGGGAGTGTTGTGCTGTTAATGACTACAGCGAGCGGTCTTGGAGGTCTGCCACCCAGGTTAAAATGAAGAACCTGGGTTTTTGCTACATTTAGGACGAGTCCGTTAACAGAGAACCAGTGGAGGAGTTTATGAACGTCACGAGCAATCAATGCTTCTAGGCAGTCTATGTTCGGGGCGGTTAGTATATCGCAAGCATCATCAGCAAAGACGAACATATTGCCGTCCACCGCGTCCGGTAAGTCATTGACTTGCAATAGAAAGCATAAATTAGCCAAGGACGACCCCTGGGGGACCCCCATGTCAACACAGCCGTCATCCGATTTTGTTGATCCATTATTTATTACAACTAGTTGCTGTCTTTCCTTTAAAAAGTCGATCATCAAACTCAAAACAGGGCCGCGCAGCCCGTAGTGCTCAAACTTTTTGATTCTTTTTGACTTTTTGATCTGCAGAATATTCCTATTTTGATGAACAAAATGGATGGTCAGCCGAAATTGATACTTGGTTAGCAACTTATGGTAAGCAAGTATTTTTAGGGTTCCGTACCCAAAGGGTAAAACGGGACCCTATTACTAAGACTTCGCTGTCCGTCCGTCCGTCCGTCCGTCTGTCACCAGGCTGTATCTTACGAACCATGATAGCGAGACAGTTGAAATTTTCACAGATGATGTATTTCTGTTGCCGCTATAACAACAAATACTAAAAACAGAATAAAATAAAGATTTAAATGGCAGACAACAAACGTGATTTTTGACCAAAGTTAAGCAACGTCGGGAGTGGTGAGTACTTGGATGGGTGACCGTTTTCTTTTTGCTTTTTTTTGTTTTTTTTTTTGCTTTATGGTACGGAACCCTTCGTGCGCGAGTCCGACTCGCGCTTGCCCGGTTTTTTTTAAACCAGTTGGCAATTAATATCATACTGAGCTACTTTAAATTGATTTGGTTACAAAATTAATTATTTGAGCGTCAGTTAGCGACAAGCAATCAGTGGGTAAGCGAAGTATTTCATTTTGGATTACAATTTAACTGATCCGCAAAAATTGGTTAGCTGAATAATCAATTGAATTGATGATGTTGATGATAGTTGACGGACGCCATATCTGTCGTAATTGTCGTTTTGTTAGAGAGTGAATCTATAAGAATAAATAATAGTAACAGAAGAAGAATAATATTATCTATAAGAATAAATAATAGTAACAGAAGGTTCACTCTCCCTCTCTCGCTATTTGATTTCAATAAATTTCAATTTCAATTTCAATTTGGTGTATAGGCTCTTGCCTACACAACAAATAGTGAATAGGTATAATAAAGAAATAAATTATCGCCACTCGTCCGTATGGTCCCAGCCGTAGTCCATTGGCCACCAGGTCTTCGTGGGTCTCTTGGTGGGGGTGGTCATTGACACCACAACCTGTGACCGGAAGCGGTGTCGCTTGGTGGTCGGCTGCGGGCTTATCGAGTCGATGTCGGGATAGTGTTCAAATATTCCGGCGCCTGAAATAATAGGTACATGAGGTGAGGTGTGAGGTGGTGAGGTGAGGTGTGAGGTGGTGAGGAGTGTGAGGTGTGAGGTGGTGAATACTCTTTATTGGCACACCTCAGTAAAAACCGGACAAGTGCAAGTCGGAGTCGCGTAGTGCGTCCGCGATAACTAGCGGACAAAAAAAATTGTTTAGGTATTCGGTAAATATTCGGCAGTTCGTACCGAAATATTCGGCCGAATACGAACATTGAAAAATATGCCGTATACTGAAAAATTATTACTTTAATTATTCTATTATAATTAGGTGGGCAGGCAGACAACTGATCGTGACAGACGCGTTTTGTTAGAGAGTGCCCAGCAAACATTTTAAGTATTTTTTCCTAGGCTCGAAGAAGATATTACCAATTTAAGTGAAAATGACGTCCTAAGTCACCAATTATTTTACGTATTGTACACTTTTACTTCCAAGTCAAAATATAGGGATAATAAAACGTAAATTTCACTTCATAAATACACCATGAAGTCAGGGACTTAGGGGTTGAAAATAAGGCAAAATATTAGGTAAAATTAACCTTAAACCCTGACCAATAGGTCAAATCTACTAATAAGGTATTTTAGGTGTATTTGCGACGTAATTATTACTTATACGGGGACTATCAAGTCACGGACTTAATGGTTGAAAATAAGTCGTATTACTAGGTAAAATTAACTTCGTACCCTGACCAATAGGTCAAATATACTAATAAGGCCTTTTAGGTGTATATGCGACGTAATTATTTCTTATACGGAGACCATGAAGTCAGGGACTTAATGGTTGAAAATCTGTCGAAATATTAGGTAATATTAACTTCGAACCCTGACCAATAGGTCAAATGTACCAATAAGGCATTTTAGGTGTATATACGACGTAATTATTTCTTATACGGGGACCATGAAGTCAGGGACTTAATGGTTGAAAATAAGTCGAAATATTAGGTAAAATTAACTGCAAAGTCTGACCAATAGGTCAAATGTACTAATAAGACATTTTAGGTGTATTTGCGACGTAATTATTTCTTATACGGAGACCTTTAGGTCGTCGATTTTATGTCGATTTAGCTACTAATTTTAGGTAAATGTTACTTAAAATAGATACCAAATTGCGACCATATAGTTAAAATCACTTGTAAAGTACTATCAATACCATAAGGTTGTGCCGCCATTTTCTTTCATTATAATGAGATGCTAAATATGAAATTGCATAATTTAAGTTGTTATATCTTGAATGGTGCCATCGCACGGTACTTCATTGTGCTAATATTCAAAATAAAACAATAATTTTGATCAAGTCAATACACTCACACACACAAATATTCAATTACAACACTCAATTACAAGCAAATATATGCATTTTGATTTTATAAAATGTTGAAAACTTAAATATTTCAAAAGCCCATCGATAGTTTTGTATGTAAACCTAACATACTGCACGAAAAAATTTTCTGTGCACTAGATTTCATCGTTCTTCATCAGCGTAATCGGCCTAAATTATTTTACATAACTTAGTGGCCGCCATTATCATTACACAACTTAAAGTTGTTTTCTTGTTAGACATTTTGTTTCTGAGTGAAAAGAATATATAAGCGTAATGTTTGTGTCTCTTTTTCTCTTCATCGCGTCTCATCTAAATATTGCCTCGCAGAGTAATTATATGGATAAAAATATGTCGCCATCACGTCTAAAGGTGGTAAAGAATACCAAATTAGTACATTTTCACTACGCGGCACGTCGTGGCGACGTCGAATCCACGTCGGAAACATGACCTAGTGTTGACCTAATGGTTGTAATCACTAATTTACCGTCAATAAATACGTCGCCGGCACGTGCGTTTTTTCCCCATTTATGTCGACTCGACGTGCCCACGACGTCGATTCGACGTGCCTCATTTTGGTCTCCTAAATTGTGCGACCTAAAATAGGTGCCTTTTTCGGAATATCGACCAAAAATGTTTGCTGGGTGAGTCTTCTGTATTCTGTGACCTTACTAGGAATATTAAAATTACATAAATTACTATAAGACATAAATAGGAATATAAAACTAAAACTAACTACAATTAAAATAACTAAAACTAAAAATTAAAAATACCTATCAAAATTTGGTGCCCTCGGGAGGGTGCCCAACACGCAGGCAGCGTTCCCGCGCTGGATTGCGATGGCAATTCGCTGCGCGAGAAAGCTGCCCGCGCGGGGGTCACCCGTTGCCTCCCTCAACCTTTTCCCAAGCGCCTTAATGAGCATATGTGCGCCTCTGCCCCACGAACCAAGTGTCTCGGCGCCAAATGCGACGAATTCGTATTGGGCGCCGAGACAGCTGTACTTGGCTACCTTTAGACGCTCCCGAGTGTCCGCCGCCGCGCCAGAATGGTACTTACTTTGAAGCTGATATTTCTTCTCGGTCTCATGCAGCATGTGTTCGAGATGATAGAGTATCCAGTAGAAGTTTTCCACATGCTTGAGGAACATAATGTTGTCCGTCGTGTATGCGTCTAAATTGTACAAGTCCGTGGTTAAGGTCGAATTGTAGATGTCCACCATCCGTCTGAAGCACTCCTAAGTATAATTTGATAGTTATTTATTTTATTAGTCAAATGAAAAACGATTATTTGTTAACAAAAAGAGGGTACAGTTGTAAAGGTTGGAGTTTTCTAGTAAGTGTAAAATACTTGTGACAGAAGACCCCGCTCTTCCATAATATCTAAGGCCAAAAAGAATAGATAGTATAGAGGGGTTTTGTAGACACGGTACATTTACTGCCATCTATCGACACACGATTAAAACTTAAAATAAAATTGAAAGTGTATAAATTAATCAAAATATGTTTACGGATAAATTATTTTTATTTTTTATTGTTCCATACTGACCCATGTTCTTTCACTGATATGTGTTAAAATTGTTGAATATCAAACGGTGTCGTCAACGCCATCTAGCCGACATTAGGCCAAAGGTATAAATTATAATGGCGCCATCTATTCGAGAATGACTTTTTCTCCACATCCGAGGCACGTTTTTTTCTTAGACTTTATTTATCTTATACGAAGTTATATATATCTCTGCTAAGGCTTAGACTTAAAATATAGGAAATTTACAATATTGTTATCTAAGAAAATATAATATAATTAACTTAATATTGGGAATATTAGGAAAGGAAATAACTAACAGCATTACAGTAAAACCAAGGCACTGTGAGACTGCAAAATAAAATACAATGAAACAATACATTCAGAGAACAAAATACAATTAAGTTAAACACTGAATTTGGGTGACGACGTGACAGCGTGGCTCCGTTGCGTCGTCTGACTCGGCTAGGGTTTGCAATCCGGATCCGAAGTGTATGAAATTATCCGGATCTGGATCCGGATCCGTGGATCTTCCCATATATTTCGGATCCGTTGCGCAAACTCTAGACTCGGCGTAGGATTCGCCGCATTGCCCCGGAACCGCCGAAACTCCACACCCTGCGGCCAGAAGTCCGCGTTTACGATGGTGTCCTGCAGCGGCCGCGGCACAAGCACCACAATACACAATACTCTATCTTTAGGTATTTAAATAAAAGTAAACAAAATCTACCCTCGAATGACTACTTAAGTCAGTCGACGCAGCGTACTACGTAGGCGAACAACACGCGAACGCGAAGCGAAGCGATGCGGCGCGGGGTGAATCAATCCTTTGATACCTATAGAAGTGTCCTACGTGGGCGATCTCGTTGCGAACGCGAACGCCTTGGGCCCGCCGTGCGGCGCGGCGTCGCGTTCGCCAGTTGTTCGCTTAGACTAGCGGTCGGCAACCTTTCAGCAGCCAAGGGCCACATAGTAGTTAACGAAAATGACGCGGGCCGCACTTTGGTAATATTTGTGACTTTAGCAGACATTGTCGTTCGTCAGTATTACATACAAAATAGCCAGGGAGGCTCGCGGGCCGCAAGCGAGAGGTTGGCGCGCCGCCGGCCACTCCAAGGGACGCATTTATGCGTTAGAGGGAGCAAGTGATATTGCTATCTCATTCTACCGCATGGCTGCGTCCCTTGGAATAGACGGCGTTGGCTCATCGTGTAGAGGAGCCATTATCTTTATAACTTACCTCTAGAGTTTGCACGACGGATCCGAAATATATGGGAAGAGCCGCGGATCCGGATCCAGATCCGGATAATTTCATACACCTCGGATCCGGATTGCAAACCCTCTCTTCTTCTTGATCGGGACACTCTTGATAGAGCGGTCGTGGTCATCATTGAAAGTCTCCCTTTGTGACACGTTTGACGGCTCGCCTCCACGCCTCCCTGACGGCTTCGCGTTTAGCGCATTCGTGCAAGGGGCCTTCCATTGCTCCATTGCAAACCCCACTTACCTCCATAGTCCTGAAGAGGTAACCAATTTCATAAGCCGGGGTGTGGTGTGAGTTCTGGCGTATAGGATCCGTCCTATTGTACTCGAGCTCCATGTCCCTCAGCGAACGGGCCACGTACGATCTCATCATGTCTCCATGATTTGTTTTTTTTGTTTTTAGATGGGAGGCACTCATCCAGGTTATCGCTATAATAGATGGTAGATTGTTAACCAAGGCACATAAATAATAGTACTAGGTACAGAAGACTCACTCTCTAACAAAACGCGTCTGTTACGATCAGGACAGATATGGCCGCTAGGTGGCGACAGCGCCACGCGCGGCTTATGGCTATTGGCTAGCCACCAAAATTGGTATGGAACGGATGTACTTTTAGCTACCTGTACAAAGCACAGAATAAATAATAGTACTAGGTACAGAAGACTCACTCTCTAACAAAACGCGTCTGTTACGATCAGGACAGATATGGCCGCTAGGTGGCGACAGCGCCACGCGCGGCTTATAGCAAACCCCAAAATTGGGGCCGTACGGATGTACTTTTAGCTACCTGTAGCAAAGCGACGAAATCGCGGAGTGAGCCACGCCTGACCAAAGCGACGAAATCACCGAGTGAGCCACGCCTGACCAAGAGATGAAAGGCACCCACAAGGCACCCATTTGGCGCTCGAACGCAGTGGGAGCGCCAATAGTCCGAGGCTGAAATGATGCCTTTCACCCGAGTTAAACACCTACGTACTTTTCATTTCGAATACGTGGAAAGTAAAATGCATGTGTTTTTTTAAAAACATGACTAATAAGTATACATTTTGTATAGTATTTTTTTAGGGTACTATCAATTAACAATTTAGGCAAAAGTATCATTATTTATGGAATGGGGAGTCAAATATCCGAATGGAAATTGTATAACAAACCCAAATTTCAATTGCTTATCGTAAAAAAAAAAATCGCACTTGGAATCTCAAATGCTCTAGTGCAGAAACGTATCATTTTCTGCACACCTTTTAGGCCAACAATGACCCTCTTCTTCAGAGCATGAGAGATGAAATAAAATTTTAACTCATTAACCGACATACACGGTGTTTTTAGGGTTCCTTGCCCGAAGGATAAAAACGGGACCCATCACTAAGACTCCACTGTCCGACTGTCTGTCACCAGGCTGTATCTCATTAACCGTGATAGCTAATTGACAGTTGAAATTTTCATAAATGATGTATTTCTATTGCCGCTACAACAACAGACACTAAAAAGTACGGAATCCTCGGTGGGCGAGTCGGACTCGCAAATGTCCTTGTTTTTAATTAAACTCCTAACTTCGGAGTATGGCTAAGTACATTTAAGGAAACTAAATGACATGACTTATTGCCCACCGAGGGTTCCGTACTGTTTAACCGACTTCCATTTCATAGAAGGAGGAGGTTCTGTATTCGGTTGTGGCTGTTTTTTTTTTCTATGTACGTTCACCGATTACTCCGACATCCGTAGTCCGATTTGAGTAATTCTTTTTTTGTTTGAAAGGAGGTACCTCCGAGTTGGTCCCATTTTAATTTGGTTCTGTTCTGATGATGGGATCCATGAGGAATTGAGGGAACTCTTCAATTTTTAAAGGCACATACATGGTGATTTGGGTGTTTTCTTAAGCAACTCTAGCATTTTCTGCCGAAAACCACCACTTTGATGAAGTAGACCTGATGATGATTATTATTTTGATGATAATGATGTTGATATTTTAAATGTTGTATGTTCAGCGATTACTCCGGCACCTGTGATCCGATTTGAGTAATTATTTTTTTGTTTGGAAGGAGTTACCTCCAAGGTGTCTCCGTATTATTTTTGGTTCTGGTCTGATGATGGAATCCATGAGGAATTGAGGGAACTCCTCAGTTTTTAAAGGCACGTGTAAAGTGATTTCGGTGTTTTCTAAAGTAACTCGAGCATTTGCTTCCGAAAACCGCCAATTTGATGTAATGCAAGTGTAGCCTTACCACGAGTTTGACATTGACATATTCGCTAAGTTAGCGACGCTAACGTCTTCGTAACTTACTTTTTATGCATCTCGCTCGCACTAATATGCCAGTACGAGCGAGATGCAAAGAAAGTAAGTTACACGCACGCTAGCGAATAAATCAATGTCAAACTCTTGGTAAGCTGGTAAAGGCTACTGATCGGGGGTTAGGGTTAGGAGTTAAGAGGCTGCTGGTTTAGGGTCGAGGGGTTCATAGATCAGGGGTTGATGCGCTGTGAGGTAGAGTGATCGGGGGGTTGGGGGATTGGGTCAGTGGCGGGGCGGAGGATGGATTTAGTGTAGTGACAGGAATTATAATTTCCCAGACGGACTCGAGAAAATTCCTGATTACATATTTATCAAAGTAGGTACTACAGGAATTTAGTGTTAATCATGATGTTGTTTTTCATTCATGCGTCGCGCTCTTAACAATGCGTTAAAACTAAAAATGGAAAAATAAAAACTTATAACAAAAAAAGAAAACCGACTTCAAAAATGATGAAATAAAATATTATCCTTTTTAAGTCTATGCGTTACCAACTGTGGTTTTTGGCAAAAAAATCATTTTTGGTACAAGCTTTTATCGCTGACTGTACTTTTCTTCCCACAGGCAACTAATACTCACCGAGACAATTCTAAAAACCCCAAACAAAATAAGGTTTCGTTGTTTTAAGTATCACAGAGTTCCTATGGCCACCTCCGGTCTCCATCATCAGATCAGCTCGATGACACCATAATATTGCATTGTCACCCGACTTACGTATTTATGCAAAATTTCAGCACAATCGGAAACCGGGAAGTGGATCAAACTTGCAAGATTTGATTACAGACAGACAGACAGACAACGATCAGGTGAAAGTAAATAAAAGCTTGTAAAAACAAAAATCTATACTCATCCTTTACTTTTGGATGCTATTACTAGTGTAAAGGCCCCTGTACACAATAGGCCAGCGTGGGCCAGGCTGGGGGACACATTTATTCAGGAGCAAGTGATATTGCTATCTCATTCTACCGCATGGCTGCGTCTCTTGGACTATCCCCTTGCGTACCGGGGCTTTATAAGACAAAGATACTATGATTCTCTCTGTCTCTGTTTGAAATGAGACAGTCCTTTGATCAACTATATCATAGAGATGCAACGGATAGTTCTTTGGCCGGATACCGGATATCAGATATTCGGCCTGACCATCTGTCGAATATCCGGTATCTGGCCGCCGAATATTCGGCCAGCGGAACTATACCTACATTTCGGTTTTACAGGTGCGCATTCTGCAGGTTTGACCTGTTTCCCAGTGAACGCGGACTCATTTCTAGGTTCGAAATGAGTGCGCGTGCAAGTCAGTGGAATGTTTATTTCATTTCATTTCATTTCATTTCATTTCATTTATTCGTGCTAAATAACATAAGTATACAAAATATACACGTCATATTATTAAACCCGGATGGGGCATAGCAGAAAAACTTATTATCTAGAACTTAAAAACTAAATTATCCTAATTACAATAAATAATAAATAACAATAAATACAAATCTTACGCGCACTAAACATCTTTGTCCCTGAAATACTCCTCTATATGATAGAAACATTTGTCTACTAATTTCTTTCTTAATTGTTTAAAAAATACTGTATTGTTCTTTTCTCCTTTTAAGGTGTCACTCAATTTATTATAAATTTTAATTGTCATGGCGTGTGGACTTGTGCTGTGTAATTTCATTGTAGATCCTGACACTGTAACTAGATTATTTTTGAACCTAGATTCGTAACGGCGGGTCTGATCTAGGATAGAAGTGTATAGTTGCGGGTTTTTCCTGACAAATTTACACACCTCATAAATGTATATGGAAACTAGTGTTAACATATCATATTTTCTAAAGTAAGGAATACAACTCTCTGGGATTTTTATATTGGCGAGTATGCGTATACACTTTTTTTGGAGGATGAAAATATCTTCGACGTCAGTACTATTTCCCCATAGTATGATGCCGTAAGTAAGCCATGAGTATGCGTAAGAGTAGTAAGATGTAATCGCGGAGTTAAAATCTGTAGATCTCTTAACTTCCCTCAATGCGTACACGAAAGATGATAATTTTGATTTAATTTTGGCTATATGTTCCTTCCAATTGATATTTGAATCTATAACGAAACCTAATAATGTTGCCGAGTCCACGAAATCCAATTTTATGCCATTTATGTCGAAATTTAATGATAGCGGTTTTTTTTGATGAGGCCTAAATTGAATAATTTTCGTCTTTGAAATATTTAGTTTTAAGTTGTGGTCTTCCATCCATTCTATTACAGAGTTTAATATGGAATTTATATCTTGATTTGTATTTGTGCTGTCGTTACATGAAGTTAGAATTGAAATATCGTCAGCGAAAAGTACGCAATATTGGGCTATTGTTTTCGGGATATCATTAATGTAAATCAAAAAAAGCAAACATCCGATTACACTACCCTGAGGGATGGAATGCGTGATGGACTGTTGATCAGATTTGACACATGTTATTTCGCCCGTTGTGTGATCCAAAAACTCAATTGCAACACACTGTTCTCTGTTTTTGAGATAAGACGTGAACCAATTGTGTGCAATTCCCCTTATTCCTATTTCATATAGTTTGTTTAATAGTGTGTCGTATTGAACCATATCATATGCCTTAGACATATCTAGTAATATGCCAATTGCGTATTTTTTTTCATTAAGTATATTTAAAATTTCTAATATATATTTGTATGCAACCAAGGTAGTAGAACGGTTTTTCCTGAAACCGTTTTGAGCGTCATCAAAAATATTGTACCTTTCACAAAAAGAGTACACGCGGTTGTACATAGCAGTCTCGAATATTTTAGAAGATGTTGGTAGAAGAGCCACGGGGCGATAGTTACTGGGGTCGGTTTTGTTGCCTTTTTTATATATCGGTTTTATAATTGATTTTTTTAACATATCGGGAAAAGTTCCTTCTGTAAAAGACTGATTAATTAATATGTAGAAAGGCAAAATTAATTCGTCGGCACATTGTCGGAATAGCATTGGGGGTAACTCGTCTACTCCGAAACTTCGTTTATTTTTTAGGTTCATAATGATCCTTCTTACCTCTGGAATATCTACCGGACTTAAGTAAATTGAGTTTGTGGTGGGTAGGAGTACAGGCCGGCCGCGCGGCGCTGTACTTCCGGGTTCAACGTCGCCCACCGATGCAAAAAATGAATTGAATATGTTCGACACTTGCTTGGGATCAGACGTTAACTTATTATGGAACGATAGGCCAATATTATGCCGCGTTTGCGTTGCGTTTTTGTTAGTGCGCTCTTTTATTATTTGCCACATAGCTTTAATAACGTTATCAGATTTTTGAAGTTTTCGAATGTATTGGAGTTTCTTAGCCTTAAGTATGGTTTTTTTAAGTAGTTTTTGGTATTGTTTATAATGTTTAGTAAGTGTTATGTCGTTGGACTGGGTAACCATAATTTTTAATAATCTTTTTGTTTTGCAAGAAATTTTGATTCCCTTTGTGAGCCAATTTTTTTTTAAACTAGTTTTTACTTTAATTGTTTTTAAGGGTATACATTTATTTAGAATTTTTTGTAAGGTGTCATTGAAGTTTTCGTAATTAATATTGATATCATTTTCTGGTTTAATTAATTGATACCAATCAATGTTTCGTAGCATCATTTTAAAGCTTTGAATATTTTTTTCACTAAAGAATCTTTTTTTGTATATATAGAAACCGCTTTTACTTTTTTGTGGTATTGCTAACTGGATAATGGTACTTTTATGATCTGAGAAACCTAAGTCGCATACTTCCGTTTTTATAAGATCATGTGTGAAATTTGTAAAGATAAGATCTAAACATGTTGATGTAGTGTTAGTTACGCGGGTGGGATCCTTTATATGTTGGATAAAATTGTATTCCATCATGAAGTCTTGGAATTGTCTTGATTGTTTATTATTTTGAATCAAATCTAAGTTAAAGTCGCCGCCCACTATAATTTTTTTCCCCGATTCTTTTTTACTTAACATGTCTAGGAGTACTGACATTTGCTTTAAAAAAGTCTCATATTCACGGCCATTCCAATAAATAACAACAATCAATGTATTAAGTGAAGATAATTCTATGGAGGCCATTTCTATAATATATTCAATGGACATATCCACGATATCCTTACGCTCTGTGTACTCTAGTTGTTTACGTAGGAATATGCAACACCCGCCGCCCGAGTGGTTTACACGAGAGAACGATGACGCGATGTCGTAATTGTTAATATGTATTAATTGCTGTTTTTCCTTAGATCACCATGTTTCCGTAAGACAAAGGGCTTCAAAGTGGTTAATTTTATCATCCAAAAATGCGTCTAATATATCTTGTTTGTTAAAAAGGCTTTGCATATTTTGGTACATAATTCTAAAAGCATTTAAATTAGGTTTAACATTAAAATCAGTGGTTTCTAAATTAGTGTTTATCCCGAAAAAACGTGTCCCTCGTACCGCTGCTGTCATTCGTTTGCGAACATAAGTCGTCCAGAGTTTCGTCTGTTTGGGTGGCTATGTCAGTGTTGTTTGGTGCCCGTACGTTGCTCTGCGTAGAAGAGTACTGTTGCAGTGAGGTGCTTGTGGAGCTGCTATTTAGACTCTGGTCGGCATTTGCCGAGGTAGAAGCGGTAGCGATGATATTGGTCCTTGAAAAGGTGGGTGAGGCGGTGTGTTTGGAGTCAACATTCGTGGCCTGATGCGGGTCCTGTGTTTCAGTTGGTATATGTTGTTCGATACCATTTATATAGAGCTTGTTGTGCCTAATAATTGCATATTCACCTTTCGTGCGTGCGTCATATAGCTTTTTTTTAAGTTGTCGTCTCTTTTCTAGGGCTTGTTTATTTAGGACTTCTGAAACAGCGTACCCGGAGCTTCGAAAATAATGTGCATTGTCTAGTACATATCGTTTCATTCGGTTACTGATGAGCTCGATGATAAGGGGGCGTCTATTTCCTCTTTTGCCGACTCGGCGTACGGATTCTATAAAACCGTTTATCTCAATATCTAATAATTCTCTGAACATATGGTTGATGCGAGGGTAAAGGGATTCTTCGGTTTCCCCATAATATTCGTCCAATCCGTGAAGAACGAAGCTTTTTTGAGTATCATTATTTATCTGACTTTCTATTTTTATGGAGCTTGAGCTGGAGCGCAGCTCGTGTAAGTGAGATTTAATTTTTTCGTTTTCGCTTTCTAGCTCTTTGATTTTTTAAATTGTTTTAAAATAATAAACAAGTACGATTATGATCAAGTCTGTTTTTTAAATCCAATTAGTTTACTCCGAAATCAAGCAATTTTACTATACGGTATCCGGCCGGATATTAAAATCATGTCCGGATAGGCCAGATACCTGATAGTAACCGAATAAGGTAAAGGGCCCCTGTTTCGGCAGGTTAAGGCTCTTGAGAGTGAGTTGAGAGTTTGTGTATTTTTTTTTAATATTACTAAGCATATCAATACCTTGAAAGCTTTTGAATATGTTATATTAGTTCTTTGTTAATAATTTAATGTATAAACTGTAGGGTTTTAGTTGAAACTTTTTTTTATATGAATTTTTTCGTGAACCTCTTATTTGGCTCCCATTTCGTGATACAAATTTAGGTCAGCTCCTAAATTCGTGAATTCGTGTCCCCTGTTTCGGCATAAAGTTTTCTTAGAGTAATTGGTGATAAATTGATAATTTGCTGATAATCATTTTAAATATTTAACGGTCTTACCTACTTACGAATAATTGTAAGGTCAAATTAAAAATAATAATAAAAAAAATGTTAAATTGAGAGCTAGCTTAAAGTTTTTTGTACTCGTCGACTTTAATGGTTGAATTAAGACTTAGGTAAACCATATGGGTACTTTAATACTTGATTAAAAGTCAAACTATTTAATTTAAATAAAAAATAAAAGTATAAAATTAAAAAAATAAAAAATAATTAAAAATAATAATTATTTACAAAAAATAATTTACTATCTTATACGTTAAAAATAAACATACACAAAAATAAATCAAATTTCAATAATAAATAAAATTGTGCTAGTAGTTAATATGAGAATATACGTGGAACATACCTTAAAATTTTTAACTCGGGTCACATTCAAACTCGTTTTATGAGAATTCTAGTGAAAAAAACATATACCGAATTTCGCTCATACGAAACTCCATGAAATACATTAATTGTTTTCTCATTTATTTTTTTAATTATCTTTGTTGTTATATTTAAAAACAAGCACTCAAAATGTATCTAGAAAATCCTTGATTCGTTAGTGGCACGAAATAGGAGACACACGTAAGATAAAATGACCGCTATTTCGTGAGTCGATTTATTGCAATTTTAAGTTATTTCTATGCATATATTAAATTTTTTTTCTTATCAAATCAATTACTAAGGAACCCACAGAAACACTCCCAAAAACTTTTATTCGAATGGGTTTAGCTTTTCCTTCCTATAAGCTTAACAAGTGAGAGCGCGCACCTTACGCCTAAAAAAAGTGCACGCATACAACACAGCTATTCGCGGCCGTCTAACAGTTACGACCGTCGTATTACTCTTAGTTTAATCACTAAAATATTGGTTATCATTTTATTGAAGAGATTAAATAATACAGATTTTTTTCATATGTATAATTTGAATAAAAGATATTTGAATTCCTTATTATTTGCGCCAGAAAAAAAACTAACGAAATAACGTACTAACACGAACTTGGGGCCGTTTACCTTATCCGGTGCATCTCTACTATATATATATAATGAATATAATGATTCATAATTATTATCATTATCACTTACAAAATAAGCTTAATATAACGACAGCTCGCAACAGTAGCAACATGGTTCTTGATTATATTACCTACGTAAATAATTACGATAATGTTTAATTCGGTAATCAAAAACAGCCAGGTGTGAAATTGGTTTTTAGGGTATACTTATTTATTAAGCAGTAAAAGTAAAAATATTTTATTACTAAATGAAATGTAAGTAGGTACCTACAAATAACATAATAAGTATTATTATTATATTATATAAGCCTATACGGTGTCCCACTGCTGGGCAAAGGCCTCCCCCCTTGATTTCCATTCGTCTCGATTTTGGGCAATCTCCGGCCAGTCGTTAAGGTATGCGTCCAGGTCGTCCCGCCATCTCCGTCTGGGCCTACCACATCCTCGCCCGTCTTGCGGCACCCATACCGTGGTTATTTTGGCCCACCTCTGTGGGTGCATGCGGCAGACATGGCCGGCCCAGTCCCATTTCAGCTTGGCGGTCTTAGTTCCAACATCGGTAATGCGCGTTTTTGAGCGCAGCGTAGAGTTACGGATTCGGTCAATCCGTTTTACTCCTAGTATGCTGCGCTCCATAGCTCTCTGGCAAACCTTCAATTTGGTCTTTTGCGCCTCGGTGAGTGACCACGTTTGAGCACCGTAGGTTAGGACAGGCAGAATGCACATGTCGACGAGTTTCCGTTTTAGGGTCAGAGGAAGGTCGCCCTTCATCAGCTCCTTCATAGACCAATAGCTCCTCCACGCGTTTTGGATCCATCTTTCGACTTCTTTATCCTGTCTATGGCTGAAGGAGACTAATTGGCCCAGATACGGGTACTCGTCGACATAATGTATAAGTATATCCTGCTTTTTCCAAGACGTCTAGGTACTACTAACCACAGGATTCGAGAACAATATGCAAAATCGGAATGAACGTTCACTCTGTATTCACACTGTTCATTTTTCATTCATTCGGTGTACGAGTGAAAGATGCCGAATGAAAATATCCAACACTGTTGGATCATTTCACTAATGAATCCATTTTTCACTTTTGGTTCATTTTGTGTTCACACGTGTCACTTTGAGTGAAAGATGAATAATGAAACACAAAAATGAACACAAAATGAACCGGCTGATCCCACCTTTAAAGAGTGTTTTTCAATTAAGTAAAAGACATGTCATGATGGTAAGCGCGCTTACCTTATTGCTCCTTATTGCTAAAAAAAACCGGGCAAGTGCGAGTCGGGCTCGCACACGAAGGGTTCCGTACCATAATGCATAAAAAAACGGTCACCCATCCAAGTACTGACCCCGCCCGATGTTGCTTAACTTCGGTCAAACATCACGTTTGTTGTATGAGAGCCCCACTTAAATCTTTATTTTATTCTGTTTTTAGTATTTGTTGTATTATATTATAGCGGCAACAGAAATACATCATCTGTGAGAATTTCAACTGTCTAGCTATCACGGTTCGTGAGATACAGCCTGGTGACAGACAGACGGACGGACAACAGAGTCTTAGTAATAGGGTCCCGTTTTACCCTTTGGGTACGGAACCCTAAAAACGAACTATATCGAGATCCAACATAGACCAGTTTATAATACAAACTGTACCTCCATTACTGACTGTGTTCGCCCCTGTGACTGGAACATTATTATTTTATTTTATATACATGTAAAAAGTATTTATACTTTATTATTTTTCCTATTTGGCCGCCGCCTACTCTATGGATGCGTGGCTGTCGATAATGTCACTTATGTCATTGGAAAAAATGAAATGTAGTAAAGAAAACGTTTATTTAAAATAAGTTTATTAAATAGTGATTTAGTGTACATACGATGGACGAATAGACATTAAATGTCGTTTCTTTCGTTTCAGGTATGTAGGTTTACTTTTAGTTATTCTCTTATGAATGTAATAAAGTTCGAAACACATAATAAATAAAACTTTCGTTTCAGACAAAGCAACGCATTATTATTATTTGTCCATCAGTAGTATGATGGACAAATAATAATAATGCGTTGGACGAATAGACATTAAATGTCGTTTCTTTCGTTTCAGGTATGTAGGTTTACTTTTAGTTATTCTCTTATGAATGTAATAAAGTTCGAAACACATAATAAATAAAACAAAGACTTCAGACAAAGCAACGCATTATTATTATTTGTCCATCAGTAGTATGATGGACAAATAATAATAATGCGTTGCTTTGTCTGAAACGAAAGTTTTATTTATTATGTGTTTCGAACTTTATTACATTCATAAGAGAATAACTAAAAGTAAACCTACATACCTGAAACGAAAGAAACGACATTTAATGTCTATTCGTCCATCGTATGTACACTAAATCACTATTTAATAAACTTATTTTAAATAAACGTTTTCTTTGCTACATTTCATTTTTTCCAATGACATAAGTGACATTATCGACAGCCACGCATCCATAGAGTAGGCGGCGGCCAAATAGGAAAAATAATAAAGTATAAATACTTTTTACATCTCCCCCCTAAGGAAAGATTTTTTTTTAATAAAAAAATTCGCAAGTTCACGAACTGTCTTCGGTTTCTTCTCCTTCTTCTTCTGTAATGGGGACTGGAATAAGTTTTGTTACATGGAAAAGGTTAGACTCTATTTTTTTATGACCGACATCTATTCTGTATATAGAGTCTGAGATTTTCTCAGTAATTTTATAGGGCCCAATTTTCAGCTCATCTAATTTCCTTCTATTTAGTTTGTTTCCATTTTCCACGTATACTAAGTCTCCTTCATTAAATTCATGATACTTTCGATTTTTGTCAAAAACTTTTTTATTGTAGTTGTGCGATTTTAGAGTGTTTTCATATGCTATCTCTTTATCTCTAATCAAGTCACTTTGCAGTTCTTGCTTAAGTTCGTTTGGCAAAATTCTATCATCTGTACCATTCATAAGGTAAGATGGGGAAAAACCAGTGACTGAATGTTTTGTTTCGTTATATGTTTTTAGGCATTCATGTGCTATTGTGGCCCAAGCTCGTTTTTCTCCTGTTTCGTTTATTTTGCATCTTATCTTGTTTACTAATGTTTGATTTAATCTTTCATTTAATCCATTCGAGAAAGCTGTGTTTACTGCTGTAAATACTAAGTTTATACCCTTGTTCTGTAAGAACGTCTTAAATTCTTTAGAATTAATTCCAGGGTATTGATCAGTAAGTATCATACCAATGTTGTTTGTTTCTGTTACATTGGTGAGTAGTTTAACAAAATCATCTGCGCTTTGGGTTTTGGATGTTAGTATATACGTGTATCTAGTGAAGTGATCTACCAACAAATGCAGATATTTTTTTGTTGATCGCGTACCTCCAAATCCTCCAATTGTGTCTATTGACATTATTTCAAAAGGCTTTGTAGCCGGACCCAAATGAGACATAAGTCCAAATTTGTCTTGACCTCTTGATTTATTTTTAATACAAATTTCACACGTAGCACAAACATTTTTGATATTATTCGTTAAATTTTTCGCCGAATATAACGGACTAATAGTTTTCAGCATTTGTCCAACTCCAATGTGGCACAACTGTTCATGTATGTTTTTCAAAAGTGTTCTGCTAAATTTCTCTGATAGTAGTATTTTCTCGTTTGTCTTCATCTTTTTAAAATAAACGTTATGTTTCTTAATTAAATTATCCTTTTTATCCTGTATATCTTTATTTTTACTCTGATTTAAAATATCTTCAAGTTGTATTAAATTAACAACTTTTAACTGTTCATCTGTATTTTCGTCACATTCTAAAACTGGATTCCTGCTTAGGCAGTCTGCTTCCAAGTTCGTGTTTCCTGGCGCATATTTTATTTGAAAATCATATTGAGATAAATAGTATGTTAAATCTCCAAGTTCTTCATCTGTTCTTGATTTAAGATTCATATTTTCTAAGGGTTTGTGATCGGAGAAAACTGTGAATGTTTTTCCTATCAGCCAGTACTGCCAGTATCTTACAGCCTCCTTAATAGCTAGACATTCCAAGTATATAGCTTTTTTTTTCTTTTGAGCCACATTCAGTTTTTTAGAAAAATATGCAACTGGTTTTTCTTTTCCATTAGGCTGTGTCTGTTTTAAAATAGCTCCAACGCCTTCCAATGAAGCATCAGTATAAATATTTATTGGTAAATTTGGATCAAATATTTCCAGTACTGGTTGGGAGCATAGCAGGTTTTTTATTGTATCGAATGCTTTTTGGCATTCTTCAGACCATACGAATTTTTGATTTTTCCTTAGTAAGTTATGTAACGGGTCTAATATAATTGCACTCCTTGGTATATATTCATGATAAAAGTTTATCTTTCCTAGAAATTGTCTGATATTTTTTTGGGTTTTTGGAACAGGAAAATTCTTTATAGATATTAAGTTATCTTTTATGGGTTGTATTGAGTTATTTTGGATTATGTGACCTAGATATTTGACTGAGTTTGATGCAAAAGTGCACTTCGTAAATTTCAATCTAAATCCTTCAGTCTTTATTGCTTCTAGCAATTGTGTCAGGTGATCAATATGCTCTGCGAATGTTTTAGAAAATATGAGTATATCATCTATATAATTAACAGCAAAAGCAGTAAGTTTGTGTTTTCTTAATACATTGCTTAATATCCTCTGAAAGATTGCAGGCGAGGTCTTTAAACCGAAAGGCAAGACTGTCCACTGAAAATGTCCTTCCTGTGTCACAAAACCAGTTTCCTTCCTGTCTTCGATACGTAATGGAATAGACCAAAATGCAGAGTTTATATCTAAAGTAGAAAAGTAACTGCAATTCCTTGTTTTAATCATTAGGTCATCTATTAATGGAAATGGCTGAGCCTGAGGAACTACTATTTTGTTCAGATCCCTGAAGTCTATGCATAGTCTCGATTTTCTATTATCCCCTTTTTTAAATGCTAAAGTAACAGGAGCAGCAAATGGACTGTAAGATTCTTCTATTAGTTTATTGTCTAGTAGTTTTGCTATCTGTTGTTCGATCTCTTTTTTATCTTCTTCAGTGCACCTATAGGGCCTCTTACTACAGTATTTGTCAACTAATAAGTCTATCCTTGCTTCATATCCATTAACTGTGCCAATATCATACTTATGTTTAGCAAAAACTGACTTGTATTTATTAA
The DNA here is from genome assembly GCF_963556715.1 of Cydia fagiglandana. Taxonomy (NCBI): domain Eukaryota; kingdom Metazoa; phylum Arthropoda; class Insecta; order Lepidoptera; family Tortricidae; genus Cydia; species Cydia fagiglandana. Next base: position 4,264,822 of record NC_085956.1, read on the forward strand.
TTAAATTATTTATTTCAACTTTTTCTTCTCTATTTAAATGATCTATATTCATTTCAAAATCTTCTTCCTGTACATGTTCATTAAAGTTTATTTTGTATTCTGTTTCACCTTGAGTTTTATCATTTATTACTAAATCGGTTAGAATTTCTTCATTCTCAACATTTGTAGGATCTTTGTCATTATTATTTACTTCTTGTTTTTGGGATACAACTAAGTTTTCATCTTGTCTCAGTCTAAATAACTTTATCAGGTCTAATCCAATCACAAAGTCATCTTTGAAATTTTCTTCATCTACAATATCTATATCTACATTATTTTCTAATTCGGAGATTTTTATTTTTAAGTTTGTCAAACCTTTTGTCTTGTTAACACCACTAATTGTAATTAAGTTTGCTTCGTTCAAACTGTTTCCTTTCCCTTTCAATCTTAAAAGCTTTGCGTTAATAAAAGAAAAGTTTGAACCTGAGTCATAAAGTGCCTTCAATTCAAATTTATCATTTACTATAAGTTTGACGTGTATTAATGGTGTTATTATTCGTTTTTTTGATGCGTTTCATTTAATTCAGCTTCAATAACTGCATTGTTGACATGTCTCACAACATTCTTTATATTCTTATCTTCGTCTCTTGTTCTAAACCAGCATAAGTTTTCTGGGTGGTAACGTGGTCCTTTATTTAATTTTTCGCAAATTTTACATGCGTTAAGGTCTTCATTTTTATTATTAGTTTTGTAGTTTCCGACTCTTCTCTTAAACACGTAACTTTTTCTATTTACCATGTGTTCCAGCTTGCTGACCTCATTAAATAAATCAACAGTATCATTTAATATTTCCCTGTCTATCTTATTGATTATGTATTCTGGCAAACCAGATGCAATTAAATCCACCAAAGTGCCGGCATCAATCGACCTTCTCATATCCAGTAATAATTTCTCTTTTTTAATAGCATAGTCGAGCAATGAACCGTCTTTATATTTAAATAACATTGCATTCGTAACTGGGTTCCATCCTTTATTTGCAAAAGACTCACAGAATTTCTTTTTCCATTCAGACCAATCCGCGTCCATTGTTAATTTTATGATCATGGAACTAAACCAATCTGCGCAGCTCTTGTCCATGAATAGCCTCAATATCTCAACCTTCTTCTCGTCTGCAATTTGAAAACGCTCACATTCTCTCTCGAAAATGTCTATCCACTGAACAGCGTTTGAATTCTTGGTTGAAAATTTCTCAATAACAAACTTCTCCGCAATATTTTTCAAACTCTGTTGACGGTTTTCTTGTGTATTCTCTATTAATTTTTCCAATAATTTTCCTAAGGCATCTGTATCTTTTTGAGGTGCGGCGGTGGATTGTTCTTGGTTTAATTCTTCTAAGTATTGATCTCCGAATTGAATGTTACCATCTTCGTCTATATAATTCTTCTTGAGTTCTTCGGTCATTGTAATCCAGACTCTTCTTATCTGATATCTCTTAGTCAAACTTTTTTTTACTTTACTGTAAGCAGCTGTTTTCATTATTTCTGCATGATGACCGACTGATTGTAGCTCTTCCGGAATAGCATAGATTTTGTTATCACTCGTAGTTATAGAGGTAACAGAGTAAATATTTGTTTTTCCATCACTTCCCGGCAATATCGTAAATTCAAAGCGAAGTTTCTCCATTTTCGATCGACTTAATAACAAAAATGTCGTTTTATAAGATATTTTTTAATCAGTAGTATGATGGACAAATAATAATAATGCGTTGCTTTGTCTGAAACGAAAGTTTTATTTATTATGTGTTTCGAACTTTATTACATTCATAAGAGAATAACTAAAAGTAAACCTACATACCTGAAACGAAAGAAACGACATTTAATGTCTATTCGTCCATCGTATGTACACTAAATCACTATTTAATAAACTTATTTTAAATAAACGTTTTCTTTACTACATTTCATTTTTTCCAATGACATAAGTGACATTATCGACAGCCACGCATCCATAGAGTAGGCGGCGGCCAAATAGGAAAAATAATAAAGTATAAATACTTTTTACATACATACTCTTAAGATTTTATTATTACTTACTTTATATAATAAACTAAAAAAAAAACAGCAGTTGGTATGTAACAAAGTTGGGGTTACAAAGTTTCAACTATAATATTTGCTAATAATAATAGAATTATTATACGTCCCCATCCCCCATGATGAGAATCTCGTGAAGGCCGAGAAGGACAAGTCCAGCAAGTACCTAGACTTGGCTCACGAGATAACCGCCATGTGGGATGTTGACTCGACGATCATTGAACCTATAGTCGTCTCAGCGAACGGTCTCATAGCGAAGAGTTTCGACCAACACCTAGAGAGACTCTCGCTGGGTGGTTGGATCAAGGGTCAGATGCAGAAGGCGGTAATTTTGGACACGGCGTGTATAGTACGTCGGTTCCTCATTCTGCGGCCCTGACCACCGGCAGCTTGGGCCCTGCCCCGCTGCCGGCAGCACCCTAGGTTAGGTTTTTTATAATGTGTTTATATGTATTTTTTATTGTTTGTTATGTGCTTTTGTATTTTACTTTTATATTCATGTTATAAACAACCTAACTTAAGACGAAAAATAAATAAAGATTATAGAATCAAAATGTTAAAAGGGCCTCTACGTGTTGGCTGTGGCTCCGCGCACGCCTTCCAAAGGTCAGGAACACCATTGTACTGTGATGGGAAAGACAAATTAAAATAATATTTTAAATTAATAATTATCTTCTGTTTGGGTTCTACTTTTACAAACAACACGATTAGGTAAACATCAACATTTCGTATAGGTACTTATGTTAATGAAACGATAATGTCTAGAAATATCTAGATTTCGGACGTGGGTCACTTTAGGGCATCGCGGTGAGCTAACTTAAGCCCTGTCCAGATGGGGACAATTTTTCGCCACCCTGATTAAATTGTCCGATGAAATCAGGCTGTGCGGAAGCAAACGCCAATTTGGCTTGCCAAATTCAACTGCCGATTATGACTGATATTACCGATAAAATGGAGTGCGGATGAAGAAGACCAATTTGTGACGATTTAGAGCGCTCAAATATCACCATAAATGTTGGACTTTAATTGTAACAGCTTTGATATTTAATTGTATTTTGGTTCCCCGTTATACAGGCATTGCCTAGTGCGGAGACCCGTGGTATATCTGTAACCTTTGCTGAAATAAATGATCTTTATTCTTATTCTATAAATGTAAAATTGGTGAAAGTGGCCAAATTGGTGTTTGCGTCCGCACCACCTGATTTGATCGGACAATTTAATCAGATTAGCGAAAAATTGTTCTCGTCTGGACAGGCCTTTAGCCCGGGCATAAGTTATTGACACCTCACCTTGAATGACCTGATAAAATAAACAGAATAATAGATGCAAAATTAATCACCAACTTGGTCAGTCGGCGTGTAGTATTGCACCCAGATAAACCATACATTCAGTGTGAAATTTACTAATTTATCTCTCGAAAATGTTTCTAACAGTCGCGATCGTGGCCGTAATTGTGATATTATTATTTATGAATTTGCATAAATATAACTATTGGACTATAAGGGGGGTCAAACATGAGAAATGTATACCTTTATTTGGAACCATATTTCGGGTTATCACACAACAGATCTGCTTGTCGGAGTACGTCGCAGAGTTGTACTATAAGTATCCCAAGGAGCAATTAGTTGGGTTCTCCATCTGTGGCATGAATGCCCTCGTTGTGAGGGACCCTGAACTCATTAAACAAGTTTTAACGACTGACTTCCAGCACTTTTATCCAAGAGCTTTAAATCCGAACAAGAGGTTTATAGAGCCGATGCTGAAGAACTTGTTTTTCGCGGATGGGGATCTGTGGAAGCTGCTGCGGCAGAGGATGACGCCCGCTTTTACGTCCGGCAAGCTGAAGGCGATGTTCCCTCTGATCGTGGAGAGGACCAAGCGGCTGCAGCGCTCCGCCGCCGCCAAGCTAGGTTCAGAGGTAGACGTGCGAGACCTCATGGCGCGCTACACCACAGACTTCATCGGCGCCTGCGGCTTCGGCATCGATTGCGACTCCATCAACGACGACACGTCGATTTTCCGCCAACTCGGTAAAAGCATTTTCAATCCATCAAAGAAACAATTCATCATTTGTGCACTAAAGTGGGTTTTCCCGGAAAAATTTAAGCATTTTCGTCTACTACCGTTAAATATTGAACAAACAACGCTTGCCTTGGTGAAAGGGATCATGATGAAAAGAAATTACAAGCCTTCAGGGAGGAATGACTTTATTGATCTGCTATTGGAACTAAAAGCGAAAGGTACGATAGTTGGAGAGTCGTTGGAAAGCAGAAATCATGACGGGTCACAGACAGCTCAGTTGGAGATGGACGAGGTCCTGATGGCAGCGCAAGTATTTGTGTTCTTCGCCGCGGGGTTTGAGACATCTTCGTCAGCGACCAGCTATACTCTGCACCAGCTGGCGCTGAACCCTGACAAGCAGACCAAGTGCCAGCAGGAGATCGACCATGTACTCGCCAGATATGACGGAAAACTTTGCTTCGACGCCGTCAAAGAGATGAAGTACTTAGAAATGTGTTTCAAGTAAGTTTTATACGACTACTTGATTATTTTGTAAGCCTAATTATTAACCATACTATTAGTAGTAGTAGTAGTAGTAAACTCTTTATTGTACAAAAAGACATATTAAAAATAACATACAATTAGCAAGAAGTACAAAGGTGAACTTATCCCTTTGAGGGATCTCTTCCAGTTAACCTTCCCGACTATTCCCAAGAAGATGGATCGGTCGATCGATTGGAACCAAACCCATTACGCGGAACTAAACCCATTCTAGATTATTTTTATTGGAGTTGCCAAAAGCAGGTTAAAAGATAGGTACTCCAAGCCAATAATCGCGTATAGTCGCGTTGTACAGTCGCCAGATATCGGAGCGGCCACGGTGCTCACAAATATCTGAGCACGCCTCTATTATCAAGGCGTTAGAGTGCTTGTTCAGATATTGTCACAGAATAAATAATAGTACTAAGTACAGAAGACTCACTCTCTAACAAAACGCGTCTGTTACGATCAGCACAGATATGGCCGCTAGGTGGCGACAGCGCCACGCGCAGCTTATGGCAAACCCCAAAATTGGGGCCGAACGGATGCACTTTTAGCTACCTGTAGCAAAGCGACGAAATCGCGGAGTGAGACACGCCTGATATTGTGAACACCTCGGCCGTTCCGATATATCTGATGGCGACTGTATTAGGACAGACTCGGGGCCGAGTTCGGACGGCCGCTGGCGAGGTTGCGGAAGAGTATTTCGGCGTTCCTGGGACCTCGCCATATAGCAGTGAGGTGGCAACAGAGGGGTTTTAGTGGGTAAACCAGGGGTCTCATTAACGTGTATGGGAGTCCCACATAACCACCCACGCCCGTCTGCGCGCCTGGGTGGTATGCGTAATGCATTCCACCTCTATATAAAAAAAGGACAACCTCCAAATCATCCACGCTGTCGCATTAGATCATGTATAAATCGAATGAAAACCTGTTTGTTCATATGAAAATATGTCTAAACCAAAACAAAACTATATTCCCATAAAGGACGACTCACCTTAGACCGGGCCGGAGCCTCCGGCGCATCGTTTCTACGGAAAGCATTACGTGATCGCCTGTCGTGTCATAGAAAAGCAAGCGCCGGAAGTAGGGTTGCCATACGTCCGGATTTGTCCGGACATGTCAGGATTTTTGACCCTTTGTCCGGATTGCGGCCGGACTTGGCAAGTGTCCGGATTTTTAGGAATTACCTTATAAAAAAAATGTTTACGTGATATACTGCGTAACGAATGCGATGCGGCGCGGGCGCGGGTCGTGGGTGATGTCAGGATTTTTATCAGGACATTTATTTCTTCCATATGGCAACCCTTAAGCGCCACTTGCACCATCCCACTAACCCGGGGTTAAGCGGCTAAATCGTTAACCCAGTGTCAAATTGTACTGATAACCATAGTAATTCCAGGTTTAACTGGTTAACCTCGGGTTAGTGAATGGTGCAGGTGGCCCTAAGGAGATATCAAGAGCGAAAGACATATGTGAAGTCCCACGGGTAAAGGTACCTTATGGCGGTTGGCGCTTACGCTAGTATTAACGTATGCGACGTATGCAACGTAAGCGCCAACCGCCATAAGGTAGGTACCTTTTGCCGTGGAACGTCACATATTCCTTACAAACCCTGTTTTATTCTTCCAGAGAGGGCATGCGAATGCTACCATCTTTAGGCTTCCTCATCCGCCAGTGTGTGAGGCCGTACACGTTCCCAGGGACCGACGTGACCATAGACGCCGGCGTATACGTGCTGGTCTCCGTGCAGGGCCTGCACAACGACGAGCAGTACTTCGACGATCCGGCCCAGTTCCGGCCGGAGCGTTTTAGTGAAGGCGCGAGCATCCCTAAACATGTTTACTTGCCTTTCGGTGAAGGTCCCCGGGCTTGTATAGGTAATAAAATGACCTATTATTTGTTTATTTTTGTTTATTTCTGAGGTCAGTTCGGTTGAGGGCGTGTATAAGGTCGCACCAAGGTGCAAGGCGTCGGATACGTCATTACTAAAATTAGGGCCGATTTAGACGGCGTCAGAGAATAAATAATAGTAGTATGTAGGTACTTACAGAAGACTTTCTCTAACAAAACGCGTCTTTTACGATCAGCACAGATATGGCCGCGAGGTGGCGACAGCGCCACGCGCGGCTTATGGCTTTCCCCAAAATTGGTGTGGAACGGATGTACTTTTAGCCACCTGTAGCAAAGCGACGAAATCGCGGAGTGAGCCACGCCTGACGGCGTGCGAACTCGTTTGCGATTTTAGTTACATTGACGACTATTGGTTAAATCCAATTCAGGCGACCAATCAAATACCGCAATGTACTAAAACTAAATGACCCTTTAGGGTTGATTCGGGAAATGAATTAGACATTCACGAGATATGAAATAGTAACGATATGTGACGTTCCACGGCAAAAGGTACCTTATGGCCGCAATAATATTGGAGCGGCGTTAATAATAGCGTAAGCGCTAACCGCCAGGTTACCTTTTGCCGTGGAACGTCACATATCGTTACTATTTATATTTCATATCTAGTGAATGTCTGCAAACATTTTGTTAGTTTGTGAAGTAAGGGCTTGTAGAGTTAGAAGCTTGGCTCTACAAGAGATCTGATAACTTTTTGTAAGTGCGAAGTGTGAGCCTTATGGTTTCGTCTTAGCGACATTTTACATGAAAATGTTTTTGGAGGGATTCATATTATAAGAATTTTACAAGCTTTTATTTACTTTCGCTGTACTACGTTGTCTGTAATCAAATCTTGCAAGTTAAATTCCACTTCCTGGTTTCCGATTGAGCTGAACTTTTGCATACAATACGTGAGTCGGGTGACAATGCAATATTATGGTGTCATGGAGTTGATCTGATGATGGAGACCAGAGGTGGCCATAGGAACTCTGTGTTAAAACAACGAAACCTAATTGTGTTTGGGGTTTTTAGAATTGTCTCGATGAGTGTTAGTTGCCTGTGGAAAGAAAAGTACAGTCAGCGATAAAAGCTTGTACCAAAAATGAAATTTTTGCCAAAAACTTATAATTTTTTCTGCCAGGTGAGCGCCTGGGTCTGATGCAGTCTCTGGCGGGGCTGGCGGCGCTGCTGCGGCGGTGCTCGGTGGCGCCCTCTGCCGGCACCCGCGCGCCCCGCGTCGACCCCGCCTCCTTCATCGTGCAGAACATAGATGGCGGGCTACCGCTCTCATTGGTGCCTCGCGAGATCCAATCAGATGTTCATGTGAAGTAATGGTGGCGATGTTTAAATAGATTATTTCTGATTCAAAAAACGGGGAAAAAAAAAGACCGAAGAGCTGGCACAATGTATCAGCATTGCGATACAGCGAGGAAATGCCGCCACCATTGGTACAATGCCTCAAGGGCCTATTTTATTTAGATTTAGGCTAGTTATTAAGTAATTTCTTTTAGTAATACAGAAAAATAAAATAAAAATTTCAAAGTATGGAAATGTTATAAATATTTGTGACGTCCCATGGGTAAATGTACCTAGTGGCGGTTGGCGCTTACGCCGCTTCAATATTATTGCGGCGCTATGCGAAGTAAGCGCCAGCCGCCATAAGGTATCTTTTGCCGTGGAACGTCACATTTATTCAATTTTCATTTCAATTATTTGCAATAAACATGGTACAGTGGTGAACGCTATATTTCGTCGACAGGTATACAAATTTGAGATTAGGTAGACACTAGAGATGCAACGGATAGTTGTTTGGCCGGATACCGGATATTCGGCCTGACCATCAGCCGAATATCCGGTATTCGGCCAACGGAACTATACCTACATTTTAACCTAGTTCCTAGTAAACGTTCGCGCGGACACATTTCTAGGTTCGAAATGAGTGCGCGTGCAAGTCAGTGGAAATACACAAGTACGATTATGGCCATGTCTGTTTCTTAAATCCAATTTGTTTACTCCGAAATCAAGCAATGTTACTATCCGGTATGCGACCGGATAGTAGGACACTATCCGGTATCCGCCCGGATAGTAATATAATGCCCGGATAGGCCGGATACCGGATAGTAACCGGATATCTGGTGCGTCTCTAGTAGACACATACCAATTAAAATTCATTAAAATACTTACATTTAAGTTATTATCTACATCTACAGCTCACAGAACCCACTATACGAGTATATAGTTTACAAGTTATAACATGCTTTACTTTTCTGAAGTTTACCTACTTTCTATAGTCTGTGTGGAAAGAGAAGAGTCGTGAAATGTATGGAATCCAATACATTCTACGATCAATAGGTATTCGTATCCAATTAGACCCCTCAACTGGCTTAAGGCACAGAATAAATAATAGTACTAGGTACAGAAGACTCACTCTCTAACAAAACGCGTCTGTCACGATCAGCACAGATATGGCCGCTAGGTGGCGACAGCGCCACGCGCGGCTTATGGCAAACTCCAAAATTGGGGTCGAACGGATGTACTTTTAGCTACCTGTAACAAAGCGACGAAATCGCGGAGTGAGCCACGCCTGCTTAAGGAGCTATTTGAGGGATTGAGGGTAGATTTTCTTTACTTTTATTTAAATACCTAAAGATACAGAGTATAGTGTGGGGTACTTAAAGCAGTCTTATGTTATGGCAGGGGAGTGTCACTACGCAGTTTAGCCTCTAGCCGCCCATAAGTCAAACCTTGCCAAGCAAAATGAAATTTTATTTTGTCAACACAAAGTTCAAATTAGAATGGAACAGGAGACCTTTATATAGGTCTCTGGGCGGCTAGAGGTTAGGTACATTTGGCCGGGCGTATGGCAGTGCAGGCCGCTCAGCTCGCACAATTAAATAGTCGTGTCACGTGGTGCTCGCGCAAAGAAGATTCACGCTTCGTGCGCGGTTATATGTTTCAATTTTGCTGCAGGCGGCGAGTATAGGTATAATTTTATACCTAAATGTGACTTTTATGAAGGAGTGGATTTTCTGTACGGTAGTACTATTCGTTATTCTGTGGTTATGGTACACATTAGCTTCTCAAACTCAAAGCCAGAGGTATGCCACCCTTGACGCTCTGTACGATATGCGCGGCGGGATCGACGAGCGGTTTCACGCGCGTGTTCCTAGATGGCGCCACTGTGAACTTGTGGAGCATCGCCGCAAGCCCCGCCAGGGACTGCATCAGACCGAGTCGCTCACCTGCGGACGAACGGGTATTTTATAAGTTGTTTAAAATGACTTATGGCTTCTCTACACGATGGGCCAACGCCGGCCACTCAAAGGGACGCATTTATGCGTTAGAGGGAGCAAGTGATATTGCTATATCATTCAACCGCATGGCTGCGTCCCTTGGAGTGGCCGGCGTTGGCCCATCGTGTAGAGGAGCCATTAAATATTCCCGATTTTTACTCATTAGGTATTATTCACAACTTAGGAAAGCGGACCCTGGCATGGGCCGGGATAACGCTAGGTAGAAGAAGAAGAAGGTAGAGTTAAACCAAGAAAAGTCTGCAGCGATTTTGATAGTCATCATTTCATAGAAGTTTGACGTTTAAAATAACACTTGCACTGCGTGGGGCGTGGGCTATCAAAATCTCTGCAGACTTTTATTGGTCTAACTCTATTAACAACGACGGGGCTTAATCGAAAATTAAGTTTTAAATTTACCTCCGACGTTTCGAGGACAGCGTTGTCCCCGTGGTCTTGGAGAACACTGGCTAAAGTAGGCATCAACATTTAGGCGCGCGAGGTATATTTTAAACTGAATTTTACGCGATTTTTAATCGTCGTGAATAATAATGAATTTTAAAATTAGTTAAAATGATAGCATTGGACAGCTTAAATAGGTATTTTAACTCAAACTTAGTCGAATTATATTGGCTGTTAAGATCAATTTATTATAGTTTGCACTCGGTCAACAAGCATCGTGTTATGGCTACGTATGTATATAATGTATACAATCAAAGCACTTGTCTGCAACTGGCTTTAACAGACATTGTCGTTTGTTAATATTAGGTACATACATACAAAATAGTCAGGGAGGCTCGCGGGCCGCAAGTGAGAGGTTTGCGGGCCGCCTGTTACCGACCACTGCCCTAGAAACAATGACAAATGAAGAATAGCTTACCAATACAAGCTCTGGGTCCATCTCCGAACGGCAGATACGTATTTTTCTGAATCTCCTGAAGATTTTTTGCATCAAACCTCTCCGGTATAAACTTCTCAGGGTCTTTAAAGTACTTTGGGTCGGTCTGGATGGCTTGCAACGGAATGGCGATGTTTACTCCTTCGTCGATAGTGACATCTGTGCCGGGAAATTGGTAACTATCCGTGCACTGTCTTACAAGAAAGCCCAGCGAAGGGAACAGCCGCATACTTTCTCTGTGAATTGGAAAATTAACAGATAGCAGATTGAAATCAATATCAAAAGAAAATGTTCTTCAAACGTGAAGTAGTATAGAATTTGAACATAAACATATAATCTCGCCTATTTCCCGGAGGGGTAGGCAGAGACCACGGATTTCCACTTGCTAAGATACTGACATACCTCTTTCGCTTCCTTCACATTCATAACATTCCTCATACACGCTCGCCGGTTTAGGGTGCTCTTGATCTGGCCTTTCTTCAGGATTTCCCCGATCTGTTTAGAGAAAGTCCGCTGAGGTCTACCCCTTCCGACTCCCACTTCCACTTCTCCCTCATACACTCTCTTCAGTCAGCCTTCTTTCACTCATTCTTTCCACATGTCCAAACCATCTCAACATACCTTTCTCAATTTTTGTCACTACATCTACATTCAGTCCATACTTTTCCCTTATCACACTGTTCCTAATTCTATCTTGCAATCTCACACCACACACACTTCTCAACGCTCTCATTTCCACTGCATTCACTTGGCTCTGATGCCTCTTCTGCCAGACCCAACTTTCGCTACCACACATAAGTGTATTACCTACATAGAATGTGTGTGTACCATACATAGAACTTGAAGTACCGAAGTAATTTAATCTGGTAGAATTACTTACTTGAAACACATGTGCAAATATTGCATTTCTTTCACGGCATCATAGCAAAGTTTTCCGCCGTATCTGGTGAGTACTTCATCGATCTCCTGCTGGCACTTGGCCTGCTGGTCAGGGTGCAGGGCGAGCTGGTGCAGCGTGTAGCTGGTCGCTGATGAAGACGTCTCGAACCCGGCCGCGAAGAACACGAACACCTGCGCCGCCATCAGCAGCTCATCCATCTCCAACTCTACTATATGTGGTGTTCCATCTGCATTCCTCTTCTCTACAGACTCCCCCACAATCTTCCCCTTCTGCTTCAACTCCAAAAGCAAGTCAATAAAGTCATTCCTCCCTGAAGGCTTATAGTTTCTCTGCTCCATGATACTTTTGACTAAAGCTACTGTATTCCTTTCAATTTCTGGAGCTAAATATTCGAAATTTTTAAACGTTTCCGTAGCCACTTCCTTTAAAAACAACATTAAACCCTCTCTGATTGTGAACGTGAAGATACGTTTGCCTAGCTTTCTGAATGTTGACGTTTCATCGGTGATGGAGTCGGTGTCTAAGCCGAAGCCGCAGGCGCCGATGAAGTCTGTGGTGTAGCGCGCCATGAGGTCTCGCACGTCTACTTCTGAACCTAGCTTGGCGGCGGCGGAGCGCTGCAGCCGCTCGGTCCTCTCCACGATCAGAGGGAACATCGCCTTCAGCTTGCCGGACGTGAAGGCGGGCGTCATCCTCTGCCGCAGCAGCTTCCACAGATCCCCATCAGCGAAGAAAAGATTCTTCATCATCGGCTCTCTCACTGTCTTATGAGGGATCAATCCTCTCGGGTAGAACTTATTAAAGTCTGTTATTAAGACATTATTTAACAATTCCGGGTCTCGGATTACAAGTACTTTTGAATTCGCAAAATAAAATCCGACTAATTTATCTTCAGGGTGTCTTCTATACAACTCTGTTAAGTACTCAGTCAAGCTTTGTTTTTGGAGAAACAAGCGCAATGTGCTGCCCACAAAAGGCAGTGGCTTGTCATATTTGACGCCTTTCTTTCTCCAATAGTCGAATCCTTGTATACCGTATAAATACAGGGACCAAATAAGCACTATAATAGCTATATAAACGAACATCTTCACGTCGAAGCTCGTTTTAAACTGCTTGTAAATTATTCTTTACTTCTGCTTATTCAATAACAACAATAATGATAACACGTTCTAAATTTATAAGCTCGTATCATTTGATAATGCTAATCAATTACAAAGTTCAAAGAGTGATAAGAAAATTCGGACAAATCACAAAGTTTCAGTACGTACTGTTTTGCATTAAATAAGTTTTTTTATTTAGACTCTAAAAAAATGAGGACTAACAAAAATAAATTAAAATAAGAACTAAACAGACTAAACTAAAACTACGTGAAAAGTAATACTATAAATCTGTGGCCCTACAATGTGGCGCGCAGCTTAGGTGTAAAAGGGCATAAGTGTTACTTGGAACCTACGTCCTTTTACAACTGCGCTGTTCGAGACTTGTACCCTTATTCACTAGGGCCACAGAAATAGAAAATTGGCCCCAGGCAGGCGTGGCTTACTCTGCGATTTCGTCGCTTTGCAACGGGTAGCTAAAAGTAGATATCCGTTCCACACCAATTTTGGTGGCTAGCCAATCTAGCCATAAAGCGGTGCGTGGCGCTGCCACCTAGCGACCATATCTGTCCTGATCGTAACAGACGCGTTTTGTTAGAGTTTTGAGGGTGATTCTTCTGTACCTAGTACTATTATTTATTCTGTGCCGTCCGGTAGGGTGCCCAGAAGGCTGGCGGCGTTACTGCGCTGAACGGCAAATATACCTATAGGCACAGAAAACCGCCTTATTCGTACCCATTTGTGTTTCAATCTTTGAAAATTAGTTCCAATAATTATGTACAGTAGGTTACCTATCCTGTTTACATGTATTCGGTTTACATGTAATGTATGTAAGATGTATGATTATTGGTGCAATAAAGAAATACCTACTGCTATTCATATTTAATTTGTTTTTTTTTAGTTTATGTTGCTATACCCTTGCAGGGTTCATGTTGAGACTGTATTTATATTATAAGATCCTCTGTACACATGAAACGCAATAAAATATATGAGTATGAGTATGAGTATGAGTAATATTTACTTACTTACTTACTTATCAAGGTCCTACCTAATGATTAAAATCGGTTCACACGTTTCATTGCGATGGGGTTTAATAAAAGTTAAACAAATCATTCTGGTATTAAAAATATTGCTTTATTTCTCTACAGTGATGCGTACAATAAATACGTACTAACAATATTATTTACAGTTTAATTCAAATTGAATTGTACAAATTCTGTTATAGGTACAGCTTTAAATATAAAGTCAAAGCCATAGTGATCATTGATCAAATATATTGCAACACAACTTTGTTAACATAGGAATAAGGGCCACCGCACCAGTGTTGCCAACTCGGATTTTGAACAATTGCTAGACTAGTGTCTAGTTTATGCCAAAATTATGCCAAAGATTTTTGAAGTATGCTAAAAAAGAGTAAAGCCATCCGTCCACAAAAGTCAAAATTCATATGAAAATATGAACCACAAGGCGATGGCGCATATTGTTGCTGCCAAGTTGGTGCAAGCTTGGCTTAGACTAAATTATGGTAAAAAATATGCCAGATGCTAAATGGAAAATTTTGGTGCTAAAACGAGTGAAAATATGCCAGATCTGGCATCATTTATGCCAAGTTGGCAACACTGCACCGCACACAAGCGTCTTGAGCCAGTGGCGTAGCTAGCATGGGTGGCACCCGGTGCGGAAATTGTGGGTGTCACCCCAAAAGTCAATCAAAATTGTAAAATATATTTAAAAAGAGTAATTGTAATTTATGTTATATAGCCCAGGATTTAAGTACTCCATCGCTTTCATTTTACGAAAATTTTTATAAGTGTTACTACTGATGTTCACGGTCGAGTGTCACCCCTAAATGGGTGACACCCGGGGCGGACCGCCCCCGCCGCCTCCCCCTAGCTACGCCACAGTCTTGAGCGTCGGCGTCTAGTCAACCCTATGGCTGCTGCTCAACGCAACGTTGGCGCAACTGCGTAGCGACGGCGACGCCATTTTCCATAGCGACTAGAGTCGCACCAAGAAAAGTCTGCAGTGGATTTGATAGCCATCGCAGTGTAAGTGTTATTTATACGTCATCATTTCATAGAAGTTTGACGTTTAAAATGACACTTACACTGCATGGGCTATCAAAATCGCTGCAGACTTTTCACGGTCTGACTTTAGACGCCGAGGCGTTGCAAAATATTTTTCAACAGTGCATAATTATTTTCCTTCGTATTTTCACGGAAACGTACGAACGTGTCTTGCTATTTCAGTCAGTCTCGGTACAAAAAGTACCGAGGTTGACTGAAGTACCATGACAAATACGAACGTTTCCGAGAAAATACGATGGAAAACAATTATGCACATCTGCCGGCCTAGCCAAGGTTACAATCGCTATCGCTTCGACAACGAAAAGCATTATGTCTCTCTATCACTCTTCCATATTAGTGTGACAGTGACAGTTGCGTTTCGATCGCTACGGAGCGTAAGCGATCGCCATCTTGGCTACGCGGCCTGTACTTTGGCTGTCACTATTTAATGTCGACTATATAACGAAAACATAACGAAACATAATTCTAACTCTAGATTCATTTTAATTAAGATTACTTAATCATAGTCCTCCGATTAATCAATCAATCTAAGTTAAGGTGAGGTATGTATCACCTTAAATATAACATTTTATTCGACTATACAGTCACCTGTAATAATATGTTACACAACGGCTGAAAAAATATCTGACACAATCTTATTTGTAGAGCCATAAGATTGTGTCTTATATTTGTGCGGCCTGCCACTAGCTTTTATGCTACGATTCTATAGGAAAAACTCAAGCTTGCGTTGCTTGAATAGCTTGTATCGTTGCCTGGACTGTGGCTTGCACAGCTTGAATAGTTGCCTGATTATCTATCTCGTCCTTACCAACAGTGTTAAACTTCTTCTTCGATGTGTCTATATTGTGCCTACGTTTCATATGCTTCTTATAATTCGATCCATTCGTAAAGTCTCGTTGACAGAATATACAAGTGTACGGCTTGGCTCCCGTATGTTGTCTTAAATGGAGATTCAAGCGAGTCTTGAAGCGGAACTGCTTGTTGCAATATTCACACACGTACGGCATCAAATCTGTATGGACTATGGAATGTGATTTCAAATGCCGTTTCACTCGGAAACTTTTTCCACATTGCTCGCAGACAAACGGTTTCGCCCCGGAATGAAGACTGATGTGGGATATTAAATTACCACGGGCTCGGAAAGCTAATGGACAAAACTCACACTTATGCGGCTTTGAGTCTTCGTGTGTGTTCATGTGGGTGCTAAGCGTACCTTTGGTGAAGAACATTTTACCGCAGATATGACAAGCGAATTCTCTATTCCGTTCCATGTGTACTAGTTTATGTTGCTGCAAATTACTTCTAGATTTAAACTCTTTATGACAATGCTCACATTTCAAATCAGAATCCAGAGTATCCTGTTTCCGATGCTTCTTTTGACTTCTTGAAAAAATTAAGATGTGGTCTTGTAATAGTTCCGGGGTTTCGAAATTGCTTCCGCAGTTAGAACATGTCGTTAAGTACGACTTTCGGTGAGCGTTGGAGACATGTTTTTTAAGGCAGGATGACGAGGAGAAGCGCTTGTTGCAGTATTCGCAACAACGTCGGAGACTTTTGTTATGAGTTCGGACATGGTTTATAAAGGATCTGTAGCTCGTGATTACCTTATCGCAGTCCAAGCATTTGAAAGCACAACAACAGGAATGTATTTGCAAGGAATGGAGTTGCAAGGATTCCATATTCTTACACTGCGCATCACATTGAGCGCAGCGGCACATGTACTCTTCCCAAGTAAGTGACACTCCCAAGTCGTTCAGCTCGTAATCCTTTTTGCGTTTAGACTTTTTCTTTTTCTCAACCAATGGAGCATCGCTGTCAGTGGAGAAGCCTTCGGTGTCGATTGAATTGTCGTAATGCTCATTATCGCTTATCTGCTCGGACTTAACTTGAAAATCTATTTGAAGGAGCGTACTGGCGTCTACAGTTGTTATATGCTCTAGCTGGTCACTATTTTCTACTTTCACCTCATGTTTTGTCGTCTGAAAGTCCTCCCAATCCTTGTCCACAGGTTTTATAACGGGAATGTTGTCTCGCGATTTCTTTTTTTGGGATTTTGATGCGCTTTGATCGTCAACTGTTTTCTTCACAAAAATGGACGCTAGTTTTACTTGCGCGGTGCGTGCGTTCTGTAGAAACGCCCAGGTTTTTTCTAATAAATCGAAACATGAGAAACAGATTGTAGTCGGAAGGACAGTAGAAGTAATATCTATGTTTATCCACTGCATTTTTGTTAGAACTTTGGAGCTCACGGCGACGTCGTCCTCTGCCGTTATTAGCTGTGTTATTGGTGTTGTTTCTGCACAAAGGCGACAGTAAGTATCTATTTGATCCGACATTATTTATAATCAACTGACTTTCATGCACATTTGATAAAATATTTGTTATAATACCAAAGAATTATGCACTAGAGATTGATAAACAACTATGGCAGTATGGCAGTGTGACGTACGAATGCAATGGTGTTACTAGTGGAGATTTATTGGTAACACGTTCGAGTAGCTACTTTGAAAAGGATCAGAATAAACTTTTTCTTTAAAATCTATTAACATTAAAATATTTAATTTAATTCTTCTCCTTCAAATTCTAATTCAAAGTTATAAAACTCCATTTATATAGTTGGTTAAACCAATTTGTCAGTCAGTAAGACCCCAGGAAAACTATACACATCCTTTTTTTTGGGTGCTAGTACTAGTTTATGACAAAGATAGTATGATTCTGTCTATGATTGAAATGAGACAGTCCTGACAAACTATATTAGTCGTTTTTAACGCTCCTAATATCTTGACACTGACGAAATAGCCCCATGGACTGAAGCCACTGAAGCCATTTAATTTTAAAAGAATCAATGAATATGAAATTATGACGTTTATAATGACATTCTCACTTTGTTATATACATTTTTTTGTTTGTCATTTGTTTTATTAAAATTTGTTAGTAGAATATGGCGCAAAAAATTTTTCTATGAGAAGATAACTCTTCGTACCTACATTTTTTAAATTTGCCGCTCTTATCTACTGACGGAAATCGCTTGACAGAGTATAGCTTAGACTGCTTAGAGGGACTTTAGGCTTTGTGCATCTACACTCTACAGCCTGGCAAAAAAGAGTAGAAATTAAAAAGTGGCAAGACTGTAGTGTTGTCCCGTTCTCTTTTATAAACTGATTTGAAAGCAGTGTTGCCAATTTTTAATTTCTACTCTTTTTTGCCGGGCTGTACAGTAGATTTACATTCTACAGTAGAGATGCCACGAATATTCGGCAACTATTCGGTATTCGGCTATTTTGCCGAATATTTGGTATTCGGTTCGCATATCTGATGCACCTATCTAAAGAGAAAAAATGCACAATAAATATAAAATAAATAAAATAGCCTTTATTTACATAACAAAAGAGCAGTTGCACATTATCCCTCTATTATCTCCCATATTTTGTATTCTTTGTCTGCTTGCCCTACGGACACAATAATGGACACGATAAAAATAACCCCAAACCACTGTATTTAATTTTAACGTGTTTCCTTGGAAATTTGTTAAATACGAAGACCCTGTTTTTGAGCATTTGTTGATTAGAAATAATTTATTTTTTATCATGGGTCTGATTTGATTGACTCTAACTACATTGACTATTAACGTGATTCAAATTGATCGCATGTTATGCCGAATATTCGGCGCTTCGGCCGAGAGAGCGGCCGAATATTCGGTATTCGGCCGAAACCACTATTCGGGGCATCTCTATTCTACAGCATGCGGAAGACTCATCCAAGCATAGATAGTATCAGGCATAACATAGTAATCTATTGCAATTCAGAGATATGTGGGAATCACAAGTTGCTCCTGCGCAGAATGATAATAGGATCCTGTATCGAGCCAATGACCTGAGGCCCTAAACTAAGCAAAGCTTGTACTATGGGTACCTTAAGTATCTACTAGCTTATGAGATTATATATAAAACATCCATCATCATCATTCGCTTGCCCTTGTCCCATTCACTTGGGGTCGGCGCAGCATGTCTTTTTCTTCCACACCTCTCTCGCCCGTCATCTCATCATTCACTTGCGTTCGTTTCATATCATCTCTCACACAGTCCATCCATCTTTTCCTCGGTTTTCCTTTCCTCGTACTTCCCTCCACATTCATTCGTAATACCTTTCTCGTCACATGACTTTCATCCCTCCGCATCACATGCCCGTACCACGCTAGGCGATTTGCCCTTACTTTTTCCGTTATGGGTGCAATGTTCAGGCTTCCTCTTATATACTGTCCATTATCCATTCTCGTCACGCCACATATAAAACATCCATAACTCACGTACAAAAGTTCCTGATAAACGTATTAGGTACTAAATAAATGGCCGCACCCGGATTCGAACCCTAGACCTTCAGCTTCGTAGGCAGGGGTTACTAGCTACCAACTAGGTCACTCTATCAAGAATCACTCTATCAATAAGTGAAAACCGCATGAAAATCCGTTCAGTAGTTTTTGAGTTTATCGCCAATTATCGCGAACATACATACACACAAACGGACAGACGTGGCGGGGGACTTTGCTTTAAGGTGCAGTGAGTTCAGAAAACGGAGTTTTTTAAAAGCCGTAGCTCTTTTTTGGATCACGATACAGCTGCCATACATTCAATTAGCAAACTTGAGGGCTTTTTCTACTGATTAGAGTGATTAGAATCCTAAGTTTTTGACTTTTGCTCGATAGAAAACGATCACGAACATAGGTCTAAAACGGACTTTCAAGATTCGTAACAATTTGTGCACAAAAGATAAAAATATGAAAACTGCTTCTAATAACGCGCAATTCTATGCTTGAGCGACTACCAGGATTACTTTTTTTTTTAATTTCACATTCAATAAATAAGTTCCAAAATATGATATCAGCGGTTCCGTGCACGCAACTTCTTTGATCAGATGCCCGCTGGGCTCGGATCAAAGCACACGTATCGCAAATTTAATTAAAATGACAGTTGATTTTGGCATGTATTTCGACATTAAATCATATACATATACGAAAAAGTATACCAGTAGACAAATACTATTTAAAAAAACAGGGTAAATAATTATCATCAGATGGAGCTCGAGTCTCATCTTAGATTTGATTTGTTGGGGCATAATGGTTGAAAAAGGCAGTAAACTATCTTAAAACAATACGATTCCAATATCATTTAAGTAATTTGCTCCTTGAAACCCGGCTTAGAATGAAAAAAGTTTGAAGACTCATACTTACTGATTGGAATTAATTTTCATTATGCTGGTATTAATATTGCATACCTATTTGACGTACTTTTGTACGTCAACGTCAATGAACTGTGAAGACAATGTTGTGATCTTGTATTTATGTTACAGAACTTTTGATCTTCAAATATTACCTATTAATACGGAACATTATGTAAATATTTCGTGTACTACTTGAAAATCGTGCAGTGGTAAACCTGTTTTGTTGCTGTGAGGTCCGTCTAAGATAGATGTATAATGCGGTTACGTACTGTTCTGCAAACCTTCATGAAATCAAGAATAAATAAACGGCTACGGTCTAGACTCAGTCCTAGCCAGTTTTTGCGGCTTGTGAGGCCGATATATACCTACTGGCCTACGAGGCTTACAGCCCAAAATCGCTGCGGCCTGGATTGTGATTGCCTGTGTATCGAGTGTTATACTAATTTACTATAAAATAAAACAAAGTTTTTAATTCAATGATATTCTGTGCATATTTAATTTTATTTTTTATACCTCGTCGCTAACAAACAAGCATACGGCCCGGCCCGTCTGATGATAAGCAATCTTCGTAGCCTTTGGACGCCTGCAACTCCATGCGCGTTGCCGAGTCTAACACTCCGCACCCCTCGTTGATAACTGGCAACCATACTCACCGGCAGGAAGGACACTATGAGTAGAGTCTAGTGCTAGTGTTATTTGGCTGCAGATTTCTGTAAGGTTGAGCTCTGCTCTAGATCTGGAATGACATCCGCTGTGCTGTGCCCTACCACACGAAGCGAGATGTCATTCTCAGTTCCCATTCCCATACCTCTCTTTGGACGTAGTTCAAGGACCAGAGGTATGTCCATATATTTTAAATATTTTCGTCTTAAATTACTATAGAGATTCAGAGTCTGAACATATAACCGTAAGTTTACCAAAAAATTGCCGTAACAGCTATAGGTACAGTCAGATGCAGAGAGAAAGAATCCGCCAAAATGAAAGTTCCACCCTGCCAGGACTTAATTTATTGATAAAGATAACCATATATTTATTTGCAAAAAATACATATAGTGATGACCATAGGTGGACAGTAATTTTGGATGCGTAGGGTAGAGCGGGGAGAAACGTAACACTTTGTACTTTGACCTTAGTTTCTGGTTAACCCTTATTATTTTGATGAGTTTAATGTATCATATATAACGTCAGTGCATGATCTGTACATTAACGTCTTGACTAACATTATAATTGTGTATTTTGTTTTTAAAAAATCCTTTTTTGTTACTAATCACCCCGTTGGCGTGCAGAAAGTAACACGTTGTGGGTCAAAAGTAACAAGACACAGTGGGCTTTAATTTAATATAATATGACATATCAAATCAAAATAAAAACCGGTCAAGTGCGAGTCGAACTCACGTCCCAAGGGTTCCGTACTGCACACATTTTTGAACGAGCGAGCAAAGCGAAGTTCTTAAGTACATTCAACTGTTTATTCAATTTGTCCACACACAGCTGGCTATCTTAGGATAGTTAGTTACCCATTTTTTTTGTTCAAGTATTATGTTAAGCATAGTGCCTACATTTTTTTTTCATTGTTAGGTGTATCTCTGTTAATTCAAGATAACAGGGCTATAACCGCGGAAATCGAAGCTCGAAGTTCGCAAATTGCTGGCATTTCTCTCTGTCACTCTAATTACCTACGGTTTCATTGGTGTAATAGAAAAATCCCCGCAATTTGCGAAATTCGATGGTCGCGATATACGGCAGTTCAGCCTTCTCACTTAGCTACTCGTACTTAAACCAATTATTTGTTCTGTTTGAGCACTAACCTCCTAAAGGTCATGCTTCGACCTTGCGTGGAGGTGCACCTCTCTCGGATGCGTCAGGCCTTCGGCCCAACGCAGAGCTTGGCCATCAACCTTCGCACTAGCTGTCCGCACCACGTTTCACGTAAACAATTACGGTTGTGACCCTGACAGAGCCTATCCACAATTCTTATTATCAAGACCGGCTCACGCTTAGTTGCAGACTTCTTACGCGTTTTTCCAGTAATCTGTAGGTATTGGGCCCAATCACTTAGCAAAAGATAGAACAAAATCGACAAGCTCCTTTCAGGGGAGCATGCACTTGTCGGAGGCTCCGGGCCTTCAGGGCTTTCGACCTTCGCATTCAGACAATTGAACTATAATTGTTCTGTGTTTGAGCACTAACCTCCCGCAACTCGGCCTTCGGCCGTGCGTTTTAAAAAGCCTCTGAGGGATGCTTGGGCCTACGGCCCTACGCGTAGCTCGGCCATCGGCTTTCGAAAAAGCTGTCCACAGCTAGTTTCACGTAAACCATTACGGCTGTGTCCTTAAAACAGCCCAACCGCGTTTTCTTTCTTAAGTCCGGCTCACGCTTGACTCTAGATTTCTAATAGGTTTTCCTGTCATCTAGAGGTAGAAGGTTGTGTATTTTTTTTTCAAAATTTTAGACCCTATATTATCGGAGATAAGGGGGGGCGGTCATTTTTTGCCTATTTTCTTAAATAATTTCTAAACTGTTTTATATAGAATTATAAAAAAATATATATTTGAGATCCTCAAAATAAGCCCTTTTAATATGTAACACGATATGGTTTGCAAAACTTGGTTTTCTAATTTTCTCATATTCCCCTTAAAATAGCCCCCTATACTTAAAATTCATTTGTTTATATTACATGTCCGTCTTTGGGTAGCAGACTTCCATATGTGTACCAAATTTCAACTTAATTTGTCCAATAGTTTTGGAGCAAATTGGCTGTGACAGACGTATAGACAGACGCACGAGTAGGCGTCACAAACCCGGTTTCACCGAAATCGAAAAAACCGGAAAAACCGGGTTTACAGCCAATTGTCAAAACCGGGTTTTTACTTTAATAAAACCGGCTTTTTCGAGTTTTTCGATTTTACACTTTTGTAAACATAGTTTCATTATTTTGAAGAGCAAATTAAAAAAAACAATACATTATACGCACTAATTGTATAAATGAACAGCTTTTTAGTCTCCAACGTTATATCTATTTGCCCAGTTTTGCAGATAGACTACTTTGATGGTCCTTGAAGTTAAGGCTTCAATCCAGGATGCTTCGGAGATATTTAGGAAGAAAGTTGTGTCGGAGAAGATTGCCTCTGAATTTTAATATCAGCTCCGTGTTGGCTAGTTTGTTGCATTGGTGAACGCAGAACACCTCGGTCTTGGAAGGGCAGGGGCACAAACGCCACTGAGAGAAATAGTCATCTAATAGATCCAGGTCCTTTTCCAGGATATTTAGTTCAATTTTCAAGCTGTCTTTTTGTGTCACAAGGGCATCATCAGCATAAGCAAACTTCCGCGATGTGGTGTTAGGCAGGATACGACTCAGACCTTTTCAGACCTATGACAACTAATACTAGGCTGTGTTGAGAGTGTGGAAAATCCGCTAGCGCGTACAGCTCGGCGGCCACTGGGGTACCGTCTATTGCTCTTGTTGTGAAGACTAGGTCCGGGTTCACTTCTCCATCGAGCTGATTTGAAAGTTCCTTTGCCTTTGTGAGAAACGACTAAAACAGTGTTGTTTTGTTCCTATCTGCCCAGTCCATGATCGCCTTCTCGTTGGCGTCAGATTTCCTTTATCCCCAGCCGGTATGGTGGCTATTCAAGTCTCAAATGTAAAGGGATGGGTGTTCCAAGTAAGGAAGGCGTGGAGTATGCCAGCAGCTACGTGGAGGATTATATATGCTGCATATCCGCGTTCCGCCGATTTGAATAATCGTGGTGGCGATATTTTTGCCATCGATGTTATTTGAAATCACGTTGACCAGGGCAGTAAGAGAAGACCGGCCGCATGTCGAAGTTCTATATTAATTGTTTATGGTATTATAATGCCGCTACCAAATCAAATCCCGGTATTTTATCTCGTTTAGCGAGTTGGGCATCATCAGCGGTGTATTTCCAGAAGGAGGACTATGTCAACACCGTTGTCATATAATAGGTTGCTTAGGCAAACCGGTTTAGAATTACTGCTTAGTTAAAAACTTTATTGATGGATTTGGATTAATTTATTGATATGGTTTTGGTAAAGTAAATAGAAATGTCGTGGAAGACGTAATATCAAAACATTGAACCTAAAAATAATTGCTTATTTTACAAATTATACGTAAGATCGAAATCACCGAAAAAACCGAAAACCCGGTTTTGCAATCTCACAAAAACCGAAAAACCGGTTTTATAAAATACGCACGGTTTTGTGACCCCTACGCACGAGTGATCCTATAAGGGTTCCGTTTTTTCTTTTTGAGTTACGGAACCCTAAAAGTACCTACTAATCATGTAAATTATTATTGATAACACACTTTAATATTTGCATTTCAACTACATGAACATTAGTATTTTAAGAAAACAAATCAATATTAATTCCTCGTTAGAAATTGTTTTTATTTCAAGTGATGAGATCAATTATTGTCTTATAAACATGTTATCTAATCAGATAATTCAGGGGTCAGAGTTTTTTCACTTACAAATATGGCATACATCGTTTACTAATATGGCATAGATCCAATAGGTATATTGTATGGGATGTAAATGTTACTTTTGTATGGCTTTGTTACTTTTGTACCCGACCGCATTTTTCTGAAAACATGAAAGATATCTTTGAATTTGAAACGCAACGTGTGCGAGAAAAATAAATTGCAATCAATCTAATCAATATCCCTTCGGGTGGCAGGGCCTCCGGTTGAACGGTAGGAAAAATGGCGCGGCCATTTTTAAAACATGCCCCTGCGTGGCAGAGGCCGGGAGCCAGACACTCCCCAATTAGCGGTGAACCGGGAGACGGTTCCGTCACAACAAGCCCGTGTGTGGCAGAGACCGTCTCCCGGCCTCTGTGCGACGCCGTATTTTGCGCCTAAAATAAAACCATTAAAACTATGCCTTGCTTGCTCACTTTTGCAAGATGCATTCTTCATTAAACAAGGATGGTATTCCTTAAAGGTTGAATTCCCGCGTAAAATAATGTTTTTTGAAATGGCGTGATGTTCACGCCCCACCAGACCTCGTACGCACCGACCGTCGAGCCGCGAAGATTCAGAAACCAGAAATTTATTTGCTAACAACATTGTCCTTACAAAGGTACACAAATGGAATACGCAGTGATAAAAAGTGAAATAAACTGTGTGAATCGTGTTAAATGTAATGTTTTGTCATAAAGACTGCTTTTTTTCAATCAATTGTTTTATTTCCTAATTATACATATTTTTATACATGAAAGAAAAAATAATTGGTAATATGAGATTTGATCAAGTCCAGCATAATTCAAATAAATATAATGAAATTCATTGGTACCTATACAATCAAAAAAGCTATTTTATGCTGAATTTAATTCAATCATACATATTTTTGAGAATTGGTCAAATTTCTAGCACACGTCAAATTCGCGATGACCACCCATGGAGGCGCCGCCACTTGACGTATATTTTTCTAAATTTGCCGCACCACTCAACCTCAAGCCACCGTTAAATCTGAGGCGCCGCCATTCAACGGCTTGTTATATCTGTCCATCTCCCGGCTCCCCGCCACCATAGAGACCTAGCCAGACAATGCCACTCTAGGGGATATGCAAATATTCAGAAAATGTATGAATTTTAATACAACATAAACATCAAAGAACTAAAAGTAAAAAAAAGTACTTTTGATTCGAAAAATTTTGCGTCACGTTGCGTCCTCTCACACAACCTAATAGCACGTGGCGCTCGTTTCGACTGAATGCGCTGACTGAGTGAAGGGGGCACCACTGTCTATCGCTTAATAGCAGCGGAGTGGTATTTTGTCTATTAGATAAACCTACAGAGCAATAGTTACTTTCCACCCGCAGTTACCTTTGTCCCCGCTCTCCCCTATATTTCACTTGAAGAAGCATGCAAATTTTGCTTAGTAGCTAGGTAGTATAACTAAATATATACAAATTGAAGCTAAGCTAAGGTAAGTTATATAATAATAATATCATCGGAATACACATATGATTTTAATGAAATTGTCATTGAATTGATTTGTGCCTTATCGAAAGCCCTATTGATTAGAGTAGTACCTAAATAACTTTTTTCATTTGACGACTTCTGTATTTATTCGGTTTATTTAGTTCGAGTATCTAATGAATTCGATTATTTAGTTAATTTACATTTAAGTACGTCACATGTGACATGAACAGACAAGGAGAGCAACATAAAATATATCGTTTTGTCTTCCTTCTTTCAATGGAACTTTTTTACAGTTTCTCTTCCTCAAAGGAGGCTAGTAGACCAGCGGTGGAACAAAAATGGGTTTTGATAACATTAAAGTTTTTTCTTTTTTGATATGTTATTGTAAGCATGTTAAATAACATTCATGTAAAAAGTTAGAAAATTTTAGGTGGAGCGTTCGGCCATATTTAAATTTTCAATTGTTGCTAAATAACTATGTAAATATAAAATTAAAGTTACAAAAAACTTTAACATATTCAATAACACTTTAATTTATTCACAATATTCGGTTTTTAGAAATCTGGAACAGCTGCTTTCTGGTGAACGTAAAAACAGGAATTATTATGTAAATACAGAATTAGAGTAGCTGATATTGCAAAATTACGATATTATCTATCAACTTAGTATACATGTAAAAAGTTAGAAATGTAGACAATGTGCTTGTCTAGATATTGATTTCTCGTTAAGCAGTATAGCCAATATTGAATTAAAGTTTGTAGAGTTAATATTACACGGTCATAATAAAGATCTTACTTCTCACACAAAAGATTAGAAATATAAAATCACGGCGACACTAAATACTGATACGTAAGTATGCATTCCGAGCTTATATTAAGTTACATTTCAAACGCGCGGCGTTTGCGCGCGCCGCGCTGTGCGCCGTGGCAGGAGGCAGCGATCGACGGTCGCGGGCTAGCGGTTAGCGCGGTGCCCTTAAAAATACGCAAAGCGTTTATAAAATTATTATCAATGGTAAATAGTTATTTTACACAGTACACTAATGGAAACTTACCTTCCCTTATTTATTTCTATATGTACTAGGGATTGCCCGCGGTTTCGTTTACGTAGAATTCGTTATCGTGTTAAGTATAGAAATAATAGATACATTTGAAAATTATTTTAGGTGCATTGTCATACAGATAACTACCCTTGTTAAAGTATTCTTCAAATTCAATACACAGGTGTCATTTCAATATAATTTTGCGTAATTTGGCGCTTTTAGGTTATAAATGACTAGCGACATATATTTTTTAAGAGCGATCATCTCCGATAATATTTACTTTATCATAAAATCAATTTCAAACTAACGTTATTCAATATTTATCATTTTAAAGTCAATATTACCAACCAACTGATCCAATTTACCTACGGTAACAACTCAAAATTTGCATCAAATTAAATGCCACTTTTCTTATCCGTTTCGAACAATCAAGAGGGCCTTTACGAGCTGATGTGGTGAAAATTTTATTTAACCTTCGTCCCTTGAAACCTTCACTACGCTCAAGGTTCAACTTTACGAACCACTCGCTCCGCTCGTGGTTCAATTTTAGAATGTTTGAATTTGTGAATGTGCTTCCTGCCTCGCACAGCCAAACTGTGGAATGAACTGTCCGATACGACCTTCAAACCTTCAAAGACCCCCATCTTAAAGGTCGGCAACGTGCTTGCAACCCTTCTGGTGTTGCGGGTGTCCATGGGCGGCGGTAATCGCTAACCACCAGGTGATCCGTCTGCTCGTTTGCCTCCTATTTAAAAAAAAAATTGTTTCGCTTGTTTGGGTATCAATATTAGCACGAGCGGTTAATCAACAACTTTTCCCCTTGTAAAACAAATAAATAAGGTAGGTGAGGTGCAGGCATATGAGGCCCGGCGGGTAACAAGGCCCAGCATTCAAAAATAGCAGTTGCTCCCTATTATTCCCAATTATTCTGAATTTGTACTTGTTGCTAAGAAGGCCCACTGTCAGTGCAGGTAAAAAGGTCTAGTCCCGGGCCTTATTGAACGTATGAGATGAAATATTAGATTAAAATATTTTAAGATAATTTTCAATATTTTTAATCTCTTATTAATAAGGTCGATTTGAAGAAACTTCTATGAAATTATGACTTATAAATAACACTTGCACTGTGTGGGCTGTCAAAATTGCTGCAGACTTTTCTTGGTCTAACTCTAATATTTTTTCACTTGCTTTATTGACCTAAAGACGTTTTAAAGAATCAAAAAGTCTAATAACATTGAGGCACTTATACTTTTTAAAGGCAGTAACTAATTACAAGTGACTTTTTTTTGTTAATACATAGGTCGGTGGAATTTCCATGTTTGGCGGTCCTCCGCCTTCTCTTTGACAGCCCGATACGACACGACGTTGATCTTTTCCTTTATTTGATCCATGTACGCTCTCCTTGGTCTTCCCCTCTTCCTGTTTGCTTCAACTTTCCCTTCTATGATATTTTTGATAAATTCGTCGTGTCGTATCAGGTGCCCAAGCATCCTTCCTCTATTGTCTATAGTTCTTAACAAACTCCCCCTCTCTCCTACTACATAGGCCACACTGAATGTTTTGCACTATTGGCCACTGGTAAACATTTAAATTATGAATTGTATATTTAAAAAAAATACAGGCTTTTGATTATGGAATGTGACAAATGTTGGCGACAAATCGATCGTCTTTTGTTTTTAATGGCTTGTCAAAGTAAGTCAGTGCGTTGAACGTGGCTTTAACGCGAAAATATTTTTAGAGCTATGATTATGTTATGATTTTAAAAGTTCGCTTACTCCGCAAGAGTGTAGTGCTTGCCTTCAAAATGCTTTTGGGATTGAAGCACCACATCTGAGCATCGTGAGGCGTTGGTATGGTGAATTTAGTAGAGACAGTATTATTCTAGGTAATGATTTTCGTGATGGTCGACCGTCCACGGCGATCATTCAAGGAAACGTGGCTACTGTGAGACGACTCATTGAAGAAAACCCACGAATCACCTATGACGAAATTTGAGGACAATTAGGGATAGGTTCAGACAAATACAAAAGATTTTACAAGAATATTTAAAAGTCAGGAAGCCTTGTTGTCTTTGGATTCCTCACGAATTAACTTCAGTCCAAAAACAGGTACTTTTTGACTGGTGCCGAGAAATGCTGCGTAAGTATATGCAAGGAAGTTCAAATGCTGTATATAACATCGTTACAGGAGATGAAACCTGGATTTACTGCTACGATCCGGAAAAAAGGCATTAGTCCAGTCAATGGGTCTTTCGAAGGTGACAGGAGGCCCATACAAGTTCAACAAGCCAAAAGCGTTGCCAAACATTTTGATCGTCTGTTTTTTTTAAACGCGACATTTTTGTACCGTACTTTTAAATAATAAAAGAACGTTAAATACTGAGCAGTACACTACCATTTGTGTGCTCGCAGTCATTGAAAAAGACCGCGAGAGACGACCGAGAAGCCGCATCCTCCTGCGTCATAATAATGCGTCCATCGATACCGCAATAAAGGCAAAAACATTTTTTAATTACGAAAACGTGGAAAATGTCTCTTATACGGATTATAATCCAGACATTGCACCCTGTGACTTCTATCTATTTCCCAAAATTAAGGATTTAATTTGGGGTTTGACATTTAAGACCCCGGATAAGGCAGTTACTACGTTTCATCACCACGTCGAAAAATTGCAGTCAAGTGATTGGGCCTCATGCTTCCAAAAATGGTCCGAGCGAGTGAATATATGTGCATAGAATGTAAAGGGAAACATTTTGAGAAGCAATAAATGTATTATTATGGTTATAAATGGTTTTATTCAAAAGTTACGCAAAACTTTCAGTATGCGTAAAACCTCTTCGTTAGTTTTCTTTTCTTTTACGATAGAATTGCGAAAAATCGATATTTTGCAACAAGTGACGAATTTTAAAACACGGTCAAAGGGAGTGTTTTAACTGCTTATTATAGCACCGGTGTCGTAATGTAGCACCAGATGTACTGTAAAAATTATGTTAAAAGATAATACTTACTGTTACGAATAAATATTTATACTGTAAAAAAATATCCCACCAAACACATTTTCATGTAAATTTTGTTGCTAAGACGAAACCATAAGACTAGCACTGTCAAAAAGCCCTAACTTCACTAACTCTACACCTTAGTCAAAATATGTGGCTTGACTGTTTCGCTACCGCCACATGGGCATAAGGTGAAAAATTTATTAAATTCATTATTTTTAGGGTTCCGTACCTCAAAAGGAAAAATACTGAACCCTTATAGGATCACTCGTGTGTCTGGCTGTCCGTCTGTCACAGCCTATTTGCTCCGCAACTACTGCACCAATAAGTTGAAATTTGGTATACACATGTAAGTCTATAGCCCAAGGACATACATGTAAAGTAAATAATAGAAATTCAAAAATATATATATATATATATCAAATGAAGGGGCTCATTGTAAGAATGTCAGATATATTTATTCATAATTTTAAAATAAATAGTTTAGAAGTTATTTAAGAAAATACGCAAAAAATGACCATTCCGCCCCCCCCCCCCCCTTATCTCCGAATCTACTGGGTCTAAAATTATGAAAAAAATACACATATTAGCTCTTTTCCTATAGATGACAGGAAAACCTATTAGAAATGTGCAGTCAAGCGTGAGTCGGACTTAAGTACCTAGTTTTCCGATCCCTACGGGTTTTTTAAAGACATTTTACTCACTTTTCTCTAAAAAAAATATATTGTTAAAAATTGTGTAATGTACAGAACCCTTGGAACGCGAGTGCGACTCGCATTTGGGCGGTTTTTGTATTATACTTACATACAATAGTTCTTGTAGAAACGAAACGGCCAAGCCACTCACTTTTGGTGTAGAGCTAGTAAAGTTAGAGGGCTTGTAGAGTTAGAAGCTTAGCAAGAGATCTGATAACTTTTTGACAGTGCGAGCCTTATGGTTTCGTTTGGGCAACATTTTACATCAAAATGTTTTTGATGGGATTTCACTTCTTTTTGTAAGTTGTTTATGACAATCTTCCATCCCCTAATTTAAAGGGTTGGGGGTGATTTAATATTAAAAATCCTGAAATAAGTATCTGGGGGCATCTGTTACACAATGTACTTCTTACTGATTCCCCATATAAACCCTTCACCCCGTAAGGGTAAACTTTGGGGTTGAAATCTGCCTTCACCCCGTAAGGGTAAACTTTGAGGTTGAAATCTATTCTATATCCTTTCCCATAACAATACCTATCTACATACCAAATTTCAACTAAATCGGTTCAGTGATTATTGATTTCCCATACAAAATTAAACCCCATCTTCATCCCCTTAGGGATAAATTTTTTTTGAATTTATTTGTTGTTTGTGTACTAAAACTATCTTACATACCAAATTTCAGCTTCTTAGAGGACTTCAGGAAGTACCCGGTATTGATGATCATCAAGTGAGTGAGTCAGTGACGAAATCGAAGTTTTTAGATATGAATAAAATCTAAAGTATAAGAGCTATGCAATTGATATGCTTAATAAGTCCGAGAACTTTGTTTATCTGGTATAATCCAACCCCAAGTTATGAGGGTTCCAAAAAACGACAAAGCGCTTCGAGAAAAGGTAGATAGTGCCCTTGCGCTTTTCTCGTCTTGGCGGGGGCACTGCCGTGCCCCCAGATGTTAAAGGATGAGACTACTGTAACTAATAAAGAGTTATGTTTAGTTACCTACTATTTTCGCGTAAAATAGTCAATTTTTATATCTTTAGTTATTAAGACCCAAAATAATTATTTTCACTTATTATAAATAAATCCTCCTGTTATGAAGTATCAAATATTGTTATTTGTATATGTATAACTCTTAAGTTAAAAACAATAAAATCTGTTATTACCTACTGTCAAAATGATTATTTTTTGCGGGATTAAGTAATACTCTGGTAGTGTTCAATAAGGCCCATAATAGGACTTTTATAAAAGGTATATTTTCCAAGAGTATCGTAATATTTTTATAACTATTTTGGTATAATGAAGAAACTTAAATAAATGAGAAACCTATTTGAGTGAGTTTTTCATACTTCATGTCCTGTTTATTAAAAAAAAACCATTTTAATTTAAGGTGAGGCATACGTATTCCGTGTGGGCCGTATAGGCATATACGGCCCACAGGGAATATACAATAAGGTAAGTGAGGCCACTTACCTTATTGTATATTCAGGATGTATACCGTGTAATATTGAGCAGTTGGTTTATAATATACATATTATGATATTGACGTTGAATAGGACAGGACATGACAATAGGAACCAGAAATAGGTATAGTTGGTCAAACCAATTTGTCAGTAAATAAAAACAAAAAACTATATTCATCCTTTTCTTTTGGGTGCTAGTACTAGTGTAAGTCAAAGATAGTATGATGATTCTCCCTGTCTATGTTTGAAATGAGACAGTCCTTTGACAAACTATGTATAGTTTTATCATTTATCAAACATTACGCAGATACCACAGACTAATAGCCCCTACAATCACATTTGGCAACAAACGCATAGCTCACTACCCCGTACCTCGCTGTAATAGTGCATGGTCTAAAAGGCATTTTTCATTTTTGGCACCATACTTATATAACAAAGCACACAAAACCCTTAATATAAACAACATTAGTAATTTTCAATTAAAAAACAAAATTAAGATTTGGTTAAAATCATTAAGTTATACTGAAGCAGAAGAGCTATTACGATGCGTGTTCTAGTACATACATTCTAAAATAACCAGACACACACGCGCGTAAACACACAGAAACACACACATATTCTAAAAATCAGACACAGAATACTCACACACGCGCGCGTACACACACATCACAGTTTCATCTTTCTTTAAAATTAATTTTAATATTGTTAATATGTCATATAAAATGTCTAACATTGTAACATTACCTACGCTTGTAATTGGGAAGGAACTGGCTCTTGAGACACAGGGAAACCTACTTTGAGAGCCAGGAACCAATGTTATGTAACAACTCAAAGTTGCAATAAAGATTATTTTATTTTATTTTATAGTAAAAAATAGTTGTGAATATCTTGTACATTTTTATTACAATATTATATAGTCAAGATAATGAAATATAGCTGGTCAAGCAAATCTTGTCACTAAAAAAAGGCGCGAAATTCAAATTTTCTATGGAACGATATCCCTTCGCGCCTACATTTTTAAATTTGCCGCCTCTTTCTACTGACAAGATCCGATTGACCAGCTGTAGGTATTTTTACTTAATAAGATATTTTAATTTCATATAATTTATATATGTGCACGGTAAACAAACAAATGAATGATAAGAAAAGACAGACAGTGTTACTGAGCGGGAGGTGGGGCGAGGGGCGAGGTATAGGTAGGCTATGATAGGCTCTCGAGCGCCGCGCCGGCGACGGACGGACCAGCGCGGCGTATCTATGAATTTCGCGCCTTTTTAACTAGATTTTACTATTACAATGCAAGCTACACACAGAAATTTCTTACTTTCCATATATACGCTGCATATATTATTTTATAGTAATAGACTTATTTTTACAGACTCTAATTCAATATTAGATCTTATAGGACAAAAAACGCATATTAATTCTAAAGCATATATCTTATTCTTCTAGCTTTTTAGCTTGCCTATTAACTTATAAATTTAGATATGTTGTTGTGGATTTATTAAACTTTAATTCAATATCGACAAAATAATAAGCTAATTGTAGTTTGACAAAGAAGCACGTTAAAAAAATTTCTAATAATTTTACATTATAAAGCGTCATACATATTATAAACAATGGAACTTAAACATTGCACTTTAATTCAATATTAAAAAATCATTACTAAAAATATATAAATACCTAATTTATATCTAACGCTCGTTCTAACTTTTCATCATATATAGCATATATGCTTAAAAATATGTCCTATATCAGATAAGTATCACTTTTTCAACTTTAGAATTATCAAAACTTTTCGTGCAAAAATCCGGTCCCGCTATTGAGCTATAGTTGTTAAGACGAAACTCAAAATACTCTCATTTGCATCTTAAAAAAAATAGGATGGGTCACTGACCTGTCCCGGTAAAGTGAGGTAGTGTGCGTGACGTGTGCTTGTGTGTGAAATGGGGTAATTTGACAGAATCTGAAAATTTTCCCCGGGCATACCTCACCTTAAGGTGTAGTGATTAATAGTAGTTGTATAAATAAATAAATATTATAGGACACTATTACTCAATTTGACTAAGTCCCACAGTAAGCTCAATAAGGATTCTGTTGTGGGTACTTAGACAACGATATATATACCCTAATAAATACATACTTATAAATACTTAAATAACATAAAAAACACCCATGACTCAGGAACAAATATCTGTGTTCATCACACAAATAAATGCCCTTACCGGGATTCGAAACCAGGACCATCTTCACAGGCAGGGTCACTACTCACTAGGCCAGACCGGTCGTCAATTGTATATTTTCAAAGTAACGTTAATCCAATGTAAAGTTTGTCGAACTTACTATGACATTGTCTATCCATCATTGGCAACGTATTCCGCGCACGTATGTAAGTAGAGTTATGTGTTTTGCCGGTAAAATGTCTAAGATTCGGGGTCGCCGACCGGCGGTTGGGTGAAAGAAATGGCTGCTCCCAATTTTGAGTCTTTTTAACAAGCTTTTATTAGGTCGACCTGTATGTAACTATGTAATGGAATCTAAGGTAACTAATTTAACCCTCTTCCAAGGATCGTAGCGTCATGAAAATTGGCAGCTGTATGTAGTTCTGATGACAATAGAATAATATGGTACTGTCGAACTGATCTGATGATGGAGACAGGAGGTGGCCATAGGAACTCTGTGATGAAACAACGCAACCTAATTGTGTTAGGGGTTTTTAGAATTGTCTCGATGAGTATTAGCTGTCTGTCGTAAGAAAAGTACAATCAGCGATAAAAGCTTGTACCAAAAATGAAATTTTTGTCAAAAACTTATTAGACATTTATTTATTTATTTAATCTTTATTGCACAATACATGAAGGTACAAAATGGAGGACAACCTTAAGGCCTTTGTACTAAGGGTACTAGGCGACGATATACATACATACGTATACATGGTGTGTCTGACCATGGGGCTTTAAATCCAGGGCTTGAGTTTACTCGCTAAACTGAGCTACTTTTACTATGGGACCAACCCTAAAATAGGGGAAAAATTTTTGGCTTTTCCATAGAAAAAGTCGACATCTGATCAGTCATAATGTATGAAAAAGTAGAAAAAAAAAAATCGGGATATCGGGGTTGGTGCCATAATAAAAGAAGCTCAGGTTAGCGAGTAGAATCGAGCCCTGGATTTAAAGCCCCAAGGTCAGACACACCCTGTATATAATTATAAAATTAGCGCCCCCCCTCCCCCGGCTTCGCCCGGGTTGACAAATGTGAAAATATTTTTAAAATGTGTTTTTCAATTAAAGGACACAACGAGTATGTTTACTAAAGATGGTCAAGCAAATCTTGTCAGTAAAATAAGGCGCGAAATTCAAATTTTCTATGAGACGATATCCCTACATTTTTCAAATTTGCCGCCTTTTTCTACTGACAAGATCTGCTTGACCAACTATATATTTCTAAAGCTAAAAAGAACGAACTAGTGATGTCATTACAGACTATCCCTTATTTAGTAATTCCACTCGTGTACAGTCAGCGCCGGATTTCGGCCGTTGTACAGTTAGACACAGTTACGCGATTGCGATCTGTCGGATTTGGCGATTATTTTGACCGACATTTTGTGACCTAAAATAGCTGAGGTATGTTGCCAAAAAGGTCAATAAAGTAGGCAACGCTATGCGATATCAGGTAATGTTACTTATGTATTTGTAAATATACAGCGCAGTTCCGAAAAAAAAGAAATGAAAGAAAATCCGGACATACTCGTAGCAGCCGTATCTGCGATTTTTTGCCGAGCCCTTCGCTTCACTCTTTCAATTGTACATTGTACAACGGGGCGGTAAGTGGAATATTGTACGAGAGTCTATTATATATATATATATTCCCCACAGCCGTAGGATAATTTACTGTGTAGGTATTACACCCTAAGTCTTTCAGGTACCTACATAATTATACAGTATGTGTCTGACCATGGGGCTTTAATTCCAGGGCTTGATTTTACTCGCTAAAGAGCTACTTTTACTATGGGACCAACCCTAAAATCGGAGAATTTTTTTTGGCTTATCCATAGAAAACGTCGACATCTGATTAGCCAAAATGTATGAACAAATAAACAAAAAAATCGGGATTTCGGGGTTGGTGCCATAATAACTAAAAGTAGCTCAGTTTAGAGAGTAGAATCGAGCCCTGGATTTAAAGCCCGATGGTCAGTAACACCCTGTATTTATTGATTCGTATCACCCAATCGTGTTGGAATCGATCTGGCGTGCATGATCAAAGTCAAGGTTGGATGTGACAGAATTCGAGCCAGGCGGCCAGAATTTGACGCGAACGGAGCTTTCGGTAACGTCAACATAATATGCAAAATTTGTAGAAAATTTAATAATTTTATTGTACTTTTTAATTGCACGTACGAGTACTTTAATTTTTATTACTATGTAAATAGGTAGTTTAGCTTGAGAAAACGGTCTAACGGAATTAAAACTTCCAACGGCCATATTCATCATATCAGCCCTTTATCGTCCACTGCGACATAGGCCTCTCTTCTAGTACCTCTATATCTATAAGTACAATAGTTTCGGAAGAACTTTTGTACGAACATTTTTTAAGAAGTAAGTAGACTAATTTGTCCGTAAATTGCTCATGAAAATCATTACATTTAACTGATTAACTTTACAAGTAGTATTTAACCTATACAGGGTGTTTGGTACATCGTTTGCCAAATTAAAATAGGCAGATAGATTGAGTCATTTGCTATCTTCTCAGGCCTAGAAAAACAAAACTGGCCATGGTTTTTTTTTCTATTACGCAAGTAAAAATTTGAAATTTACGAAAAACTGTCATAGAAATGAAAAAAAAATGTGCGCCAAATTAAAAATTTCTAGACCTGAGAAGATAGCAAATGACTCAACCTATCTGCCGTTCTAATTTGGCAAACGATGTACCAAACACCCTGTATATTATATACCTTGTATTGGTTCATTGTATTTTACAAATAATTCATCTTCTCAATTATTTAGGCGAAAGTTTGAAAATGAAATCTTAAAATTATAACTCCTTATCGAATAAATATAGGTAAAAACTTTATTTAATCACTAATCAGTCAATCAGTACCTAGTTTTTGAACGTTAATTTTCCAAGCAGCTGCGTCGGGTGTGAGATGCAATTATAACTAACCAAAAAATATATTGTCTATACTCTGTATGATCTGTATCTTTAGGTATTTAAATAAAACTAAACAAAATCTACCCTAAAATGGCTCCTTAAGCCGGTTGAGGGTAGATGAAAACATTACACGATCAAATAATGTAGGTTAAAGTCAGGTCGTTCAGTGACTGATCCAGGCGGTTTTGTATTTGGTCGGTTAACCAATAAATGTTATAACTACCCGAAAATTTACAAATTGTTTACTTTTATTTACCTAAAGATACAGACATAGCTCTGACGTTATGGCTCCTCTACACGATGGGCAAACGCCGGCCACTCCAAGGGACGCATTTATACGTTAGAGGGAGCAAGTGATATTGCTATCTCATTCTACCGCATGGCTGCGTCCCTTGGAGTGGCCGGCGTTGGCCCATCGTGTAGAGGAGCTATTACGCTTTAAATCAACCTGCCACCATTGCTGACGCTACCTAATCCCTGATCCCTGTTCTGCATTCAACACACGGACCCGTTCCGCGTTTATATAAGAGCGAGATGCCAATTTTCGCACATTCCTATTTTGAAAATATACGCGCCAACTATTCTTAACTAATTTGATTTTGGTTTTTTTTTGCTAACTGTGCTGTGGATGTGTTGAGTGAAAGTTTAGTCTTTAGTTTAGTTTTTGGTGAGTTTCAATATTATTAGTTATTTTATTACCAATTTATGATACCTACCAATTATAATGTTTTAACGTAAAAAGACGCTCTTATCAATATTAGTACCTAGCTTTAAAAAAAATTGTAGACTCGAAAACAGTTTCTGAATTCATTGTTTTTTTTAAATTTACCTGTAGTTTTTTAATGATATAAAATTATATTTTTTAGGGTTCCGTACCCAAAGGGTAAAACGGGACCCTATTACTAAGACTTCGCTGTCCGTCCGTCCGTCCGTCCGTCCGTCCGTCTGTCACCAGGCTGTATCTCACGAACCGTGATAGCTAGACAGTTGAAATTTTCACAGATGATGTATTTCTGTTGCCGCTATAACAACAAATACTAAAAACAGAATAAAATAAAGATTTAAATGGGGCTCCCATACAACAAACGTGATTTTTGACCAAAGTTAAGCAACGTCGGGAGGGGTCAGTACTTGGATGGGTGACCGTTTTTTTTTTTGCTTTTTTTTGTTTTTTTTTTGCCTTATGGTACGGAACCCTTCGTGCGCGAGTCAGGCTCGCACTTGCCCGGTTTTTTATTAGTAAATCTTTCTCATATTAGTGTATGTATGGGTATCCCAAATATGTATGTACTTACACGCACATTACTAAGATAGGTACCTAAATTAAGATTATATCACATCTCGTCATATACATACATATGCATGTCATTTATACTTAGTTAAGTTATTATTAGTAATATTTGTTTACACATAGGAAACTATAGGGCTATTTCTAGAAATATGTTAGGTAAGGTTTACTCGGGTAATTCCGAATGTCGAAAACTGTCGGATAATTCCGAAAAGAGACTTTTATTATGATGGAATTAAGGGTGATTTTCATCTGAATTTCGGAATTATCCGACATTCGGTATTACCCGAATACACCTCTGTTTTACCTATCAGACTCTTTGTTTCTTAATAAAAAGAAATACTAAATACCTACTTAATATTTGGCTTTCAGGTTTTCATCAATACCTTTTAATGAACTGAAGATGATGAATCCAAATTTAAAATATCTATTTATCTTATTTCTCTGCGTGACCTGCGCCTGCGCCGGGGCATTTGATGATATTGATTTAGAACTTGAAAATGGAATTATGGGAAAACTATTAAGGGTAAGTACACATCAGAGCGTAAAAAGTAACAGTGGACCGACGCCTTTGATGTTTGCGTAAAGGCCGACATCGCAGAAGAACACGTAGGGTTGTCACAGACTTTTACACAACTGCCCAAGACTTGCACTTGACTGTGTCTTGGCTTAGTAACTATAAGACACGCTAGCCCTGTAAGTAGTACCGAGCTACTAACAATGGCGATGTATGCAGCTCGGGTGCGCGATTTTATTGTTTTATAGACTGGGGCCAAATTCGACATGTACAACTGTCAGATTTCGCATCCACGTCAAATCAACAGTTGATTTTATTGCATACTGAGTGTTGATTCCATCAACGGTGGATAATATCATTTGGTACAACCA
Source organism: Cydia fagiglandana (assembly GCF_963556715.1). Lineage (NCBI taxonomy): Eukaryota > Metazoa > Arthropoda > Insecta > Lepidoptera > Tortricidae > Cydia > Cydia fagiglandana. The sequence goes on from NC_085956.1 coordinate 4,304,279, forward strand.
AAACTCCACTCTAAACTAAGGGTGATTCGGTTTGGTTTGCTTGTCACCCTAACTGTGGATTGTTAATGTCAAATTTTGACATTGTACGTATTCGAGAACTTATGATTTTTCCCACATCAACGGGAGATCAACACGATACGTCAAACGTCGCTTCTCGAATAGGGGTCCTGTGCCTACATCATGAAGAGTTTGAAGAGCAAACATGATTAAATTTTGAGCAACTTAAAATTGTAAACTGAAAGAGTCTAAAGTAGTTTAACCACAGAATAAATAATAGTACTAGGTACAGAAGACTCACTCACTAACAAAGCGCGTCCGTTACGATCAGAACAGATATGGCCGCTAGGTGGCGACAGCGCCACGCGCGGCTTATGGCTAACCACCAAAATTGGTGTGGAACGGATGTACTTCTAGCTACCTGTAGCAAAGCGACGAAATCGCGGAGTGAGCTACGCCTGGTTTAACATTTTTTCGAAAGACTATATCCAAAGTTACGAGTACCCCTCACTATTCAAACCCATAGCTGTTTTTATCAAAAAGACATCTGCAGTACGGATATGATGGTCGATTTCTCTACGTGACAGTGTGCGTCACTTTCTATCCTACAGTGTTAAAACCGGGCAAGTGCGAGTCGGACTCGCGCACGAAGGGTTCCGTACCATAAAGCAAAAAAAAAACGGAAAAAAATGCAAAAGAAAACGGTCACCCATCCAAGTACTGACCACGCCCGACGTTGCTTAACTTTGGTCAAAAATCACGTTTGCTGTAAGGGAGTCCCACTTAAATCTTTATTTTATTCTGTTTTTAGTATATGTTGTTATAGCGGCAACAGAAATACATCATCTGTGAAAATTTCAACTGTCTAGCTATCACGGTTCGTGAGATACAGCCTGGTGACAGACAGACGGACGGACGGACAGCGAAGTCTTAGTAATAGGGTCCCGTTTTACTCTTTGGGTACGGAACCCTAAAAAGTGACAGTTATTTTATCACGTAGATAAAGATGGATAAGGGCATCCATAATACGCTAGACTAATTACAAGTACCTATTTCTTTTCAGGCAATGGAAAATCAAACTAAATCAGATACTTTGAATCTGCCTGCTAATGCAACGTCTATCAGAGAAAATATTACAGATACCTTTAGGTAAGTACCTAAACAGTAAACAGGCTAAGCTCCACTTGCATTATCCACTAACCCGGGGTTAACCGGTTAACCCTGGAGTTACCATGGTCACATATGGTTACCAGTACAATTTGACACTGGGGTGTTTGGGTCGGGTTGGGTTGATTAATGGATTAACCCCGGGTTAGTGGGATAGCGCAAGTGGCCTTAATAAAACTAAGGCCCAAGATTTTCCTGTCATTAGGTAAAGAACTATTTTGTGTATTTTTATCAAAATTTTTGACCCAGAACTTTCTCTGAAACTCTCTCTCTCTAGCCTTTTTCTACCCTTCGGGTGTAGGCGTCCTTCATTGTTCTCTCTCTCTGAAACAACTGGGTCAAAAATTTTGACACAGGGAATAGTCGCACAGACAGACAAACGCACGAGTGATCCTAACAAACGTGATTGTTTGCCGTTTTTGCGTAATGTTACGGAACCCTTCGTGCGCGAGTCCGACTCGCACTTGGCCGGTTTTTAAACAGTGTTCACTGTTCGTTCCAGCTGCGAGAACCGAACGTACGGCTATTACGCGGACGTGGACAACGATTGCCAAGTGTTCCACGTGTGCCTTCCCTCGCAGACGCCCTCGGGACGCAGCGTCACTTACAGATGGAGCTTCATCTGCCCTAACGAGACTGTCTTCAACCAGGTACGTCAATATAGTTATTTACGATACAATTGCGGAAAGTAGGAAATTCGCAACGAGTGGTGAAAAAATCAAAACACGACCGAAGGAAGTGTATTTGTCGGAGAAGGTGTTCATAACGACACGAGTTGCGAATTACCTATTCGCACGTGTATCTTACAATTTTTAGTTAGAGTACATATGGCTATTAAAATTTTCGACATAGACACGGAAAGTGCTTATTGCTGCACTAGTGCGGGAAAGTAGCACCATATGTATTGTAAAAATCTTTTTTTTTAGACCAGCAGCGATCCATATTTTGCTAGCCATAATTTAAACTCAAAACTATGTTATTAAACTATATCTACTTCGACCTACCAAAGACTAAATACTTTTGTCCAGTACCTATTGAGCGGGTAGTTCCAAAGATTCCAAAAGTTGTTTTTTACCTATTTTTATGTATTTCAATATGTAATATATTATTCACAGGAAGTCCTCGTTTGCACAAGGCCAAGAGACGCAATAGATTGCGAAGATTCACCAAATTACTACTATTTAAACATGGAAATCGGTAAAGAAACAAATGATACCAAATCTGAAGCTGAAGATAACACAAATACAGAAAACACGAATACAGAATCTAATAAAAACACAGAAACGGTTAACCAGCAAACTACGAAGGGGAGGAATAGAGAAAGAATAAAAATAAAACAGCAAAGAAGAAAACCGGCTAATAAAAGAAAACAAAATTTAATAGCACAAAGTCTTTTACAAGAAGTCGTTAAAGAAGATTTAGCTGACAAAAATATCGAGTTACCTTACATGAATCCGGAAATAATAGAATTTGTACCTAAAATAGAAGATGTCAATGACGAAGTTCCAGTGGCAATTACTGAAGAGGATTTCGAAAACGCCAGGATTTTTGCAGAACGGAGTTTGAAGATAAAAAACAGAAAGTTGAAAAGAGGTTTATTTAGGTTTAAAGCTGATGTGTAGGTTAAGAACGTTAGAATATTTACAATAAATGCTATAATAAAGATAAAACCACTGTGGACTGTGTAAATTGTGTTTAAATAATCATCGAAGTTACCCTTAGGTCTACCGCTAGGTTTTGCTATGTGCAATTTATTTGCATTACGGCTTTGTAACTAATAATAACATAATACCGACTTAAGGTGGTTCGCCTAGGTTACTCAAAACTTAACTCTCGCTAGATGGCACCACTTTTGCAAAATTTCAGGTTTTATTTTTTTGTGAAATGGTCATGGTATTTGTATACTTAAAAGTATGTTTCGCGCACTCTTTAAATAAATATTGAACAATTAAAGTAAACATTGAATACTTCATTGTGCAAAAACCACCTTTTTAATTCGACGGAGTGTTGCTGTCACGCTTTTTCCTAGTATTACTCACACATGCAAACAGTGTTTCCGTGATCCTTGTAGTAGACAATTTCACACAACGTAAGTATGTTGCATTGCAATAGCGTAACGGTATGTTCGTGGAAATAACTACGTGCAAGAGGATTGGGGTTCAAGACTGGTGCGAGTAGGTAATTTCTTTTTGTTTCTCCTTTGTGTTATCTTACCTTTAAACGAGCAATTATTATATATATGTTACTGTAAAAGCCCGAAGTACGGCAAAACCTAGGATTTACCGGTAAAACCTAGGTTTTACCGATGCCGATCGGTAAAAGCCCGAAATGTTAAATCTTACTAGTTTACTTCGGGCTTTTACCAACACCGATATGGTAAATCCTAGGTCTTACCACGGCAACCGGTAAAGTTTGAATCATGCACTGATTCTTGAGATTATTAGATGAAAAGTAGGTAGGTTTGGATCTCCCGGTTCTGCTGAAGGTGAAAGAGAACTCTACTAGCCTGCATCGTGGCTAGGCACCCAGGTTTAGGTATAGTTAACTTTAAAACCGAATCTGCAGCTGGCCACTTTATTGAGTAATAGAAACGCGTTCCGTATGTGTTTCGCTTTCCAGATGACCAGGGTGCCTAGCCAAGGTGCCAATGGTTTACGCTCCGTAGCGACTGAGGCGCAGCCGTGTCTGTCGCATTAATATGGCAGAGTGATAGAGAGAGGTATTACCCTAACGTTCGCTACGGAGCGAACGACTGGCATCATGGCTAGGCACCCAGATTTAGGTATAGTTAAGATTACCGCCGAATCTGCAGCTGGCCACTGTATTGAGTAATAGAAAAGCGTTCCGTATGTGTTTCGCTTTCCAGATGACCAGGGTGCCTAGCCAAGATGCCAATGGTGTACGCTCCGTAGCGAACGAAGCGCAACCGTGTCTGTCGCATTAATATGACAGAGTGATAGAGAGAGGTATTACCCTAACGTTCGCTACGGAGCGAACGACTGGCATCTTGGCTAGGCACCCAGATTTAGGTATAGTTAAGTTTACCGCCGAATCTGCAACTGGCCACTGTATTGAGTAATAGAAACGCGTTCCGTATGTGTTTCGCTTTCCAGATGACCAGGGTGCCTAGCCAAGGTGCCAATGGTTTACGCTCCGTAGCGACCGAAGCGCAGCCGTGTCTGTCGCATTAACACTAGTAGAAGAGCCGGCCGCAAATTTTCTAACCGACTTGATACCACGATGAAATACACAATGGGAAACCATAAAAGTGATGCTAAGTCCGAATTCGATAGTCTGCCACGGCGGAACTTGCCGAAAGTACGAAAAAGAAGGCCACTTCCGGTGCGAAAAAAGGGGGCTGATTTAACCCATCTGATACCGAAATAATAATTATGGCAGCAGTTAGAAATTTACATGTAGACACATAAAAGCGAAGTCTGCCAGTATTTTTTTAGCCGGAAGTGCTTGGCAGACGCTCTCAAAGGTGGCCAACGGGACCCCTAATTTAACCCATCTGATACCACCATGAAACCAATTCTAGTCGGTAGGTATGAACCCTCATGTCAGGAATATATAAGTCTGCCAAGGCTATTCCTGCCGAAACACCATGGCAGACGAGATTATGTAAGCAAGGTCGGCATCGGTTACCCTACACTAACCCATCTGATACCACCATGAAACCAATTCCAGTCAGTAGGTACGAACCCCCATTTTAGGAATATATAAGTCTGCCAAGGTTTTTCCTGCCGAAACACCTTGGCAGACGAGATTATAAGCAAGATGACCATCGGTTACCGTACACTAACCCATCTGATACCGCCATGAAACCAATTCCAGTCGGTAGGTATGAACCCTCATTTCAGGAATATATAAGTCTGCCAAGGCTTTTCCTGCCGTAACACCATGGCAGACGAGATTATGTAAGCAAGGTCGGCATCGGTTACCCTACACTAACCCATCTGATACCACCATGAAACCAATTCCAGTCGGTAGGTATGAACCCCCATTTTAGAAATATATAAGTCTGCCAAGGTTTTTCCTGCCGAAACACCTTGGCAGACGAGATTATAAGCAAGATGACCATCGGTTACCGTACACTAACCCATCTGATACCACCATGAAACCAATTCTAGTCGGTAGGTATGAACCCTCATTTCAGGAATTTATAAGTCTGCCAAGGCCTTTCCTGCCGAAACACCTTGACAGACGAGATTATGTAAGCAGCATCCGCATCCGAGGGATCCGTATTTTGGAATTATACAGATTACGGACATTATTAATAGCAGTAGGCTTATTTATTACTTTATGATTATACATATTTGTATATTATTATGTTATTAATAAAATATATTTATAATTTATTAAACCTAAACTTAATACATTGGGAATTCATTACCTGCTTACGGCAGTAGTAGGGATTAGTGGGTGAGTTCTGGCTCACTGAGCCAGGCCAACAGTCCCTCCCCCTTTTTTCCCTTGTTGAGGCCCTGCAACCTTGCCTTGAACCCAAACTAATGTCATTGTAGCTCGCATCTAACCTAATCTGTTTTTATTGCTTTTAAAATATTTCAATTATCTACTTTTGCAAAGTTAAATGTTGTAATCTCTTTTTCGCAAAATGGAATTTTAATGTGACTTTAATGTATGTGCAGGCTACTTAGTAATTGGGTTTAAAGATATAAAAACACACATTTTATTTCCTATCCTAAGTATCCTATCCTAAGTTTATTCAAATAATATTCTGAACATATATAGTAACATCATTACTTATTCTGTGTACAGTGGAGAAAACGAATGAAATCATGCAATTTGATTTTGCTATTTATAAATAAAGAGTAACCAAACAGTATTTTCCAGTTGTTGGTAATGATACCATCTCTTACAATTTCTCTTCATGAACATTTTATGATACCTAACCTTCCAGTTTTCGCCCGAATCAATCAAAAAATTCACCAACACCATTTACACCAACCAAATAGAAAACGGGTCCGTGTCCGAATTCGCGATCTCGAGTCCGGGTCCGCGTCCGGGTCCAGGTTCAGGTAGAAGTCGAATTCAAAATCTTGCTTGTTTTGCCAGTGGGGTAACTTGCTTAACAATCAATTAGAAAAAGACAAGTCGTCGAGGAGTTCCGTTCTGATCACCACCAGCAATACTACTTCATCAAATGCCACTGTTCTTAATGTAAATCCTTGTTTGCCTGATGAAAATACAAGAGTCACTATACAATGCCATTCAGATTTGTAGACTTCCCTCGATTCCTTATGGATCCCATCAATAGAACTTGAGCTTGACGAAAATATGACTTAAAAACCTAACGTGCTTAACAAACATAACGAAGAGGACAAATCCCCAAACATGAGCTATGCGTCGTTGAAGAGTTCCATTCTGATCATCATCAGCAGTTTCACTTCATCAAATGTCACAATTTTGAATGTAAAAGCTTGGTTTGTTTATAAAAACACCAGTATCACTATATGTTAGGATGGTTCAAAAAACATTTTTTTTTCCTAAGGGGCCCTTTATTTAGTTTCGTAATTTATCTCAACTACAAGGGGGTGCTTCACCACGATGAAATTTTGTATGTTGTTTGAAACCCAAAAAAAAGAGTATTATTCAAAATTTTATTTAAATATCTGGTTTCACACTATTTGCACATGTGATGTATAATTTTTGAAGTAGAAAAACATTTTCTTTTTAAAATAATATCTTTTAAATCACACTTTCAAATAATGTGAAAACTACTACTTACATAAAAATCTAAAAAATAATAACTTAATTTTTTTGGATTTCATACAAATTGAAAATTTCTAAGTGTTTGAGCACCCCCTTGTAGTTAAGATAAGATTACAAACTTGGTGTATTTTGTCAACATAGTAAGTGTAACAAAGTAAGGGGGTGCCGCTTCTTCTAGCTAGAGTTTGAATTTTTCCCATACAAACGTGAACCACCCTACTACTATATGTATACCTACAAGATTTGAAGAGTGCCCTCGATTCCTCCTTAATCTCACCATCAGAACTGGGTTTTGACAAAGACGGAACCAATCTGTATGTATATACTTACAAGTTACAACTCAAAAAAAAAAAAAAAACTAAAAAAACAATTTTCAAAATCGATCCCGAAATGACGGAGATATCAAACATTAAAAAAAACCGAATTAATACCTCCTTTTTAGGGTTTCGTAGTCAAATGGCAAAAAACGGAACTCTTATAGATTCGTCATGTCTGTCTGTCTGTCTGTGTGTCTGTCCGTGCGTATGTCACAGCCACTTTTTTCCGAAACTATAAGAACTGTTTAAACTTGGTAAGTAGATGTATTCTGTGAACCGCATTAAGATTTTAACACAAAAATAGAAAAAAAATACAATAAATTTTGGGGGTCCCCCATACTTAGAACTGAAACTTAAAATTTCTTTTTCATGAAACCCATACGTGTGGGGTATCTATGGATAGGTCTTCAAAAATGATATTGAGGTTTCTAATATAATTGTTTTCTAAACTGAATAGTTTGCGCGAGAGACACTTCCAAAGTGGTAAATTGTGTGTACCCCCCCCCCCCCTTTAATTTCTAAAATAAGAGAATGACAAAACTAAAAAATATATATGATGTACATTATCATGCAAACTTCCACCGAAAATTGGTTTGAACGAGATCTAAACTAGCCTCTAGACTGCTTGAGTCTCTTCAGCGATGCAATATTGACTATCGGTACATCGAAGTGTTGAAGTGTTTGTATAGTTACGCCACCATGTCGGTCCGAGTCAGGAGCAGAGTGCGAAGGCGATTCTATTGCAAAGAGGTGTAAGGCAGGGAGATGTTATCTCTCCGAAACTGTATACTGCCGTAATGGAAGACGCCTTCAAGCACCTGGAATGGCAAGGACTTGGCATCAACATCAACGGCGAATACATCACTCACCTTTGATTTGCCGACGATATCGTAGTCATGGCAAAGTCGATGGAGGAACTCAGCATGATGGTCGATGACCTGAACCGAGTTTCACAACGGGTGGGCTTGAAAATGAACATGGACAAGACGAAACTTATGACAAATGCCAATGTTGTGCCCATCCCAGTCTCTGTTGGGAACTCGGTACTCGAAGTTGTTGACTCGTACATCTACCTAGGACAAGTAGTCCAATTAGGTAGGTCCAACTTCGAGAAGGAGGTTAACCGCCGAATCCAACTCGGTAGGGCAGCGTTCGGGAAACTACGTAATGTCTTTTTGTCCGACATACCTCAGTGCCTCAAGACGAAAGTCTTTAATCAATGTGTGTTATCAGTGATGACTTACGGCTCCGAAACATAGTTTTTCACTATCGGCCTCATCTCAAAATTCAAAGTCGCTCAACGAGCTATGGAGAGGGCTATGCTCGGAGTTTCTCTCCGTGATCGAATCAGAAATGAGGAGATCCGTAGACGAACTAAAGTTACCGACATAGCCCACCGGATTAGCAAGCTGAAGTGGCAATGGGCAGGCCACATTGCGCGCAGAGAAGATGGCCGATGGGGTCGAAAAGTGCTCGAGTGGAGACCACGGACTAGCAAGCGCAGCGTAGGGCGTCCACCCACAAGATGGACGGACGACCTTGTTAAGGCCGCCGGAAGACGCTGGATGCGGGTCGCTTCCAACCGGTACGAATGGAGGTCCAAGGGGGAGGCCTATGTTCAGCAGCGGACGTCTTATGGCTGAGATAATGATGATGAACATTGTCCGTCACCCATGACGTCAGCGTGTTACGCGTTACGCTGTCTCGACTAGAGTTTATCATTCTTTCCCCACCTTAAAAAGTGCTCAGCGCCGCTAAAGAAGTTTTCACTTCAATAATAAAGCAAACCCAAAAGCGGCCAAGTGTGAGTCGGACTCGCCCATGAAGGGTTCCGTAGCAGCAAGTAACATAACAAAATTGCGGTTTACGATTTATGACGATTAAAAAAAAAACTACCTACTAGATCTCGTTCAAACCAATTTTCGGTGGAAGTTTGCATGATAATGTACATCATATATATTTTTTAGTTTTGTCATTCTCTTATTTTAGAAGTTGAAGGGGGGGGGGGGGGGGGGGGGGTGCACACAATTTACCACTTTGGAAGTGTCTCTCGCGCAAACTATTCAGTTTAGAAAAAAAATATATTACAAACCTCAATATCATTTTTGTTTTGAAGACCTATCCATAGATACCCCACACGTATGGGTTTAATGAAAAAGAAATTTTAAGTTTCAGTTCTAAGTATGGGGGACCCCCAAAATTTATTGTTTTTTTTTTCTATTTTTGTGTTAAAATCTTAATGCATTTCACAGAATACATCTACTTACCAAGTTTCAACAGTTCTTATAGTTTCGGAAAAAAGTGGCTGTGACATCCGGACGGACAGACGCACAGACAGACAGACAGACATGACGAATCTATAAGAGTTCCGTTTTTTGCCATTTGGCTACGGAACCCTAAAAAGGAGGTATTAATTCGGTTTTTTTAATGTTTGATATCTCCGTCATTTCGGGATCGATTTTGAAAATTCTTTTTTTAGTTGAGTTGTAACTTGTAAGTATATACATACAGATTGGTTCCGTCTTTGTCAAAACCCAGTTCTGATGGTGAGATTTATGAGGAATCGAGGGCACTCTTCAAATCTTCTAGGTGAATGAAATGATGATGATGATCCTTCCGGCCGATTTCGACCATGGCGACCACTTCGACTCCTAGTTAGCTCGGCGCTCGTGCGCCCGAATATGGCTGACATAGCCGATCTTGGAGGTGAACCTCCGCGCACATTGAGGGCACGTGAGAACACCAGCCACATAGTGGTAGTGAATGGAAGCAGGCTGGCGCGCTTTCAGATCATCGCGTTTAGTGTCGAGGTCAACTTTACGTTGCTTCTCGAAATCGCGCACTTTGTCATGCACCAGCCTGCGCCACTCCGGACGTTGTGCTGCATATAGTAGTAGGGTGGTTCACGTTTGTATGGGAAAAATTCAAACTCTAGCTAGAAGAAGCGGCACCCCCTTATTTTGTTACATTTATTATGTTGACAAAATACACCAAGTTTGTAATCTTATCTTAACTACAAGGGGGTGCTCAAACACTTTTTTCACTTATTTTTTACATTTTTATGTAAGTAGTAGTTTTCACATTATTTGAAAGTGTGATTTAAAAGATATTATTTTGAAAGAAAATGTTTTTCTACTTCAAAACTTATACATCACATGTGCAAATAGTGTGAAACCAGATATTTAAATAAAATTCTGAATAATAAATACTCTATTTTTTTGGTTTCAAACAACACAAAATTTTAACGTGGTGAAGCACCCCCTTGTAGTTGAGATAAATTACGAAACTAAATAAGGGCCCCTTAGGAAAAAAAAAATGTTTTTTGAACCATCCTAACATATAGTGATACTGGTGTTTTTATAAACAAACCAAGCTTTTACATTCAAAATTGTGACATTTGATGAAGTGAAACTGCTGATGATGATCAGAATGGAACTCTTCAACGACGCATAGCTCATGTTTGGGGATTTGTCCTCTTCGTTATGTTTGTTAAGCACGTTAGGTTTTTAAGTCATATTTTCGTCAAGCTCAAGTTCTATTGATGGGATCCATAAGGAATCGAGGGAAGTCTACAAATCTGAATGGCATTGTATAGTGACTCTTGTATTTTCATCAGGCAAACAAGGATTTACATTAAGAACAGTGGCATTTGATGAAGTGGTATTGCTGGTGGTGATCAGAACGGAACTCCTCGACGACTTGTCTTTTTCTAATTGATTGTTAAGCAAGTTACCCCACTGGCAAAACAAGCAAGATTTTGAATTCGACTTCTACCTGAACCTGAACCCGGACGCGGACCCGGACTCGAGATCGCGAAATCGGACACGGACCCGTTTTCTATTTGGTTGGTGTAAATGGTGTTGGTGAATTTTTTGATTAATTCGGGCGAAAACTGGAAGGTTAGGTATCATAAAATGTTCATGAAGAGAAATTGTAAGAGATGGTATCATTACCAACAACTGGAAAATACTGTTTGGTTACTCTTTATTTAAAAATAGCAAAATCAAATTGCATGATTTCATTCGTTTTCTCCACTGTACACAGAATAAGTAATGATGTTACTAAATATGTTCAGAATATTATTTGAATAAACTTAGGATAGGATACTTAGGATAGGAAATAAAATGTGTGTTTTTATATCTTTAAACCCAATTACTAAGTAGACTGCACATACATTAAAGTCACATTAAAATTCCATTTTGCGAAAAAGAGATTACAACATTTAACTTTGCAAAAGTAGATAATTGAAATATTTTAAAAGCAATAAAAATAGATTAGGTTAGATTCGAGCTACAATGACATTAGTTTGGGTTCAAGGCAAGGTTGCAGGGCCTCAACAAGGAAAAAAAGGGGGGAGGGACTGTTGGCCTGGCTCAGTGAGCCAGAACTCACCCACTAATCCCTACTACTGCCGTAAGCAGGTAATGAATTCCCAATGTATTAAGTTTAGGTTTAATAAATTATAAATATATTTTATTAATAACATAATAATATACAAATATGTATAATCATAAAGTAATAAATAAGCCTACAGCTATTAATAATGTCCGTAATCTGTATAATTCCAAAATACGGATCACTCGGATGCGGATGCTGCTTACATAATCTCGTCTGTCAAGGTGTTTCGGCAGGAAAGGCCTTGGCAGACTTATAAATTCCTGAAATGAGGGTTCATACCTACCGACTAGAATTGGTTTCATGGTGGTATCAGATGGGTTAGTGTACGGTAACCGATGGTCATCTTGCTTATAATCTCGTCTGCCAAGGTGTTTCGGCAGGAAAAACCTTGGCAGACTTATATATTTCTAAAATGGGGGTTCATACCTACCGACTGGAATTGGTTTCATGGTGGTATCAGATGGGTTAGTGTAGGGTAACCGATGCCGACCTTGCTTACATAATCTCGTCTGCCATGGTGTTACGGCAGGAAAAGCCTTGGCAGACTTATATATTCCTGAAATGAGGGTTCATACCTACCGACTGGAATTGGTTTCATGGCGGTATCAGATGGGTTAGTGTACGGTAACCGATGGTCATCTTGCTTATAATCTCGTCTGCCAAGGTGTTTCGGCAGGAAAAACCTTGGCAGACTTATATATTCCTAAAATGGGGGTTCGTACCTACTGACTGGAATTGGTTTCATGGTGGTATCAGATGGGTTAGTGTAGGGTAACCGATGCCGACCTTGCTTACATAATCTCGTCTGCCATGGTGTTTCGGCAGGAATAGCCTTGGCAGACTTATATATTCCTGACATGAGGGTTCATACCTACCGACTGGAATTGGTTTCATGGTGGTATCAGATGGGTTAAATTAGGGGTCCCGTTGGCCACCTTTGAGAGCGTCTGCCAAGCACTTCCGGCTAAAAAAATACTGGCAGACTTCGCTTTTATGTGTCTACATGTAAATTTCTAACTGCTGCCATAATTATTATTTCGGTATCAGATGGGTTAAATCAGCCCCCTTTTTTCGCACCGGAAGTGGCCTTCTTTTTCGTACTTTCGGCAAGTTCCGCCGTGGCAGACTATCGAATTCGGACTTAGCATCACTTTTATGGTTTCCCATTGTGTATTTCATCGTGGTATCAAGTCGGTTAGAAAATTTGCGGCCGGCTCTTCTACTACACATTCAACACCAAGAACCCGACTGTCGGGTACACTGTTCGTAGCGACTACGCGCTACATACGGCGAAACCGTGGCTACGCGCTACGAGCGTAACCCGTAGCACTTAGTGGTAATGAATGTGTTAATATGGCAGAGTGATAGAGACAGGTATTACCCTAACGTTCGCTACGGAGCGAACGACTGGCATCTTGGCTAGGCACACAGATTTAAACGCTTTTTAAAAATCAAAAAACTATTACTTATGAAAGCAGAAGAATATAAATGATCGTATTTGATTTATAATTGTTACATATTTGGCGTAACTTATTTTTAAAATGTGTTTTTCAATTAAAAGACACGTCAAGATTGTTTACCTTATTTCTAATGCTAAAAAAAACAAACTATAGTAATAATTGTGTTTTTCATTCATAGACAAAATCCATTATTTTATCCACAGGAAATTTTATATATCTCTTTTTTATTGCAGTGAGGATGTCCTGATTGTAAAAATAAGAGAGATTAGGTAGAGTATAATTTCTAATTTTCTTTGTCAAAAATAAACGAATACGTGTAGCCCATACCATACTTAATCAATCGATTTATGATAATAAGAAAAATTAAATAAAAATAAAAAAACAATACGAAATTTAGATGTAACAAAAATACAAAAAGTTATGTTCCAGCATACAATTGACTGGGGATCGAACCGGGAATCTTCCGTTTGTAAGCAAAAAAGCGACTGTTTGCATAACACGCCATGATAGTTCTTAGCTAAGCTGACGAACTTCGGGTACTTATTCTCGCTTAGGTCAATTAAGTACCTGTCAAACGTCAGTGTCAACAAAATTGCACTAAACATGACGGCACTCCAAATTCGCGCCGTGGTCAGCCCGGCAACGTCGGAAATGGTATGGCAACGTCGCCAATGTATCTGTACACGACATTTGTGACACACACATACGTAAAATTGATGAAAATTTAACTATGATTTTTGCATGATTTCTGTATGAAACATTGTTTTCCTGTTAATTTCGCGCAAACGAATATTCGAAGGAAGATAAATGCGGAAATATTTATGTACTAATAGTGTGTAGTTACTTAATGAGCTTTGATTGAATTTTGTATGAAAATCGAACCACCTTAAAATACACTTATTTCCAAACTAAGCTATCTTCAAGAGATTCACAGAACCGTATCCGTACCGTCTTAGCTAAGTGGCAAACTACTACTACTACTTGGTTGGCGCGGTGACCCAAAATGAGTCTTTGCCTCCAACACAAGAGCACGCCACTTTGATCGGTTCAGAGCGGTATCCCGTCAGCCTTCGCCGACGCCGAGCTCACGGAGATCTGCCTACACGCTATCTGCCCAACAGTATTTAGGACGACCAACAGGACGGCGCCCAGTTGGTCGACCCAAGTAGGCCCTTTTCGCTGCCCGATCTTCACTCATCCTAAAAAAAACATATAAGGAATCCTAAAAAGTATAGTAAAGTATTAACGTTTTTGATGCTTATTCCCAATTTATCATGGTCTATTACTAAACACATTTATATTGGTTACGCTTCTGCTGGGCACTGGCCTTCTCTTGTGTACAGTACGTTTTCTAAGCTATATGGTCACTACACTGGCCCAATGCAAATTAGGAACCTCAGAATTGGTGCTTTCGAGCGTTTGGGCATGGGGGACAAACGGAGCTCTTCAAAAAATCATCGGAACTTGTTTGTACGCCTTAAAGGCAGGTTATAATGGATATAAATATTTTAGAACATCTGTATTACCTACATATAACTCACAATAAAGAAATTGAATTGAATTGAAGATTACAGAGTTTAATGTGCCTACGCATGAAGTACCTTACCTACAAGGGTTTATTTAATTTTGATATTCGTAAGTTTTTGTTTTATATGGAAAGTTTCAACGTATAACAAATCAAAACTTTGTCTACACCAATTGCATATAAAAATAATTTAAAATAGTGTTTTGTCTGTATGTGTAAAATAAACTGCAAGTACCTAATATAGTAGTTGTAATTTACAATTGATTAGGTACATATGTGAAAAAGACAGTAGAATAATTTTCTTGATAGATAGAAATTAAAATTATCTGGTAATCAGGTTTTTAATTACCTATATGATAACTTGGTTATAAATAGCTAATCTTTAAATCTGTTTATTGGAAGCAAACATTATTAATTGAAATTGACTTAAGACGCAAATGAGACAATCCGACACACTTATCTTTAACGAGAAAACTCGTGAAATAAAAGCGATTTCATAGCCTTATCAACAAATTTTATGCCTCGATCCGCTTCGCGGTTGAGCGAATAACTTCATACTAGTAGTTTCATTGCAAAATGAGAATAAAGTAACAAAATGCTAACTTTATTTCTAATAATCACGTTGACCAACTTCAAAATAATAAGTGGCGAAGAAAACAGTGACAACAAATTTATTAATTCACTGCCAGAAAAACAGAAGAAAGAGTTTCTTCAAAAAGTAGAGAAAAGAATACAACATGAAGTCCCAGAAGTCAAGTCTCCAGAACTGAATGACACAAATGTGGAACTTTATGAAAAACGTTTAGAAGATCAAGGTAAATCTGTTCAAAATATTCTGCGATCCGAAATAGAAAATCTTAAGACTCATCATCGGCGAAATTTAAATGATACCGGAAGGATTGAAGCATCCCATATTGACTTGACCTTACGAACTTTAAACGAAAAATCAAAGAGAACAAGGAGAAAAAAAGAAGGTAATAAAATAGTAGAAGTACTTAAAAATATTCCCGTAATAGTACAGTATGACAGTGATGATAGCAATCATAAAAATAGCCTAAATAATACGTCCAATATAATACAAAATACAGTGCCACAAGCTGACAAAAACGAATCGAAGGTAAATGTTATTACGTGGGAAAATACGAAACCTGTAAATGTTAATGACTCTTCAATCGAACACAAAAGAACTGGGAGACGTTTATATGATTTTGACGCGTCTGAAAATGTTGATAACGCTACCGTAGAATTACGAGACAATACCAGTTTGGATTCCATAAATGATACAACTACAGTCAACACGGAATCATATGATGTAGACAACACTAAAACTACGAATTATGGTTTAGGCGGAAGTTCTTCAAACCAGGACAGTGATAACTTGAAAACAGAACGCGTTGCTTTTGATACCTTAAAAATGAACACTGGGAACCCACAGGAAGACCATAAAACCACAAACACTTCTTCACAAGTCGAAAAGATCACAGAAATTGGTTCAAAAAATAGTAACTCAACTGATATCACCCCGCAAACAAAGTCGGGTGATGTTGCTGTTGATACTGCTGCACAATATAATGAAAGCACACAAACACATAACGAAATTAGTAGTACGACGCAATATTATTTCGATGAAAAAACATTTAAGCCGAGTACGATAATAGATAATGGGGATGCAACTATACATGATCTAGATAGTCGTAGTGCAGTATCTGATAAACTAGCAACTAGAAAAAAGGCTGATAGCATTACCGAAATTACAACAGTTGAGAGTGCTACTGAAACAACAAATATACTTAGCTCTCAAATAAGCGATGTACAAGCAGACACACGTCAAGATACTTCTACAACAGGTAATTTTAACATTATAGCAAATCATTTATACGGTAGTAGTAAACCGGTATTAAAAGCAAACATAATGTTTAAAATAATCATAAAATTGCTAGTCCAGTAATCCAGCTTAAGATAATACATTAATTAATTGAATAAATAAAATAAATATTAGAGGACAATTTTACACAGATCGACAAAAAATTAAAACACAACAACAGTTATAGATATATCTACTAAGAATAGTGTTTAACCTTTTGCTTTTTTACTATATAACAAAATTACCAGGTACCGTTTAGATACTCGTATACAAAAATGATTGTAATGACATGAAACTGAAGTTATAGCGTAAAATAATCAGGAAGTATTCTAGTATGTTTTACTGTTTCAGAGTCAAATATTCCAGAATCCGATTCGCATGGTACATATGATGTAGACAGTACTAAAACTACAATTTATGCCTTAAGCTCAAACATGGACAGTGATAACTCAAACATGGGCAGTGATAGCTCAAAAACACAAAGCTTTTCTTTTGACACTTACAACATTAACACTGAAAGCCCACAGGAAGACCATAAAACTACAAACACTTCTTCACAAGTTGAAAATAACACAATGTTAGAAAAGTTCACAGAAGTTAGTTCAACGTTAAGTTATTCCAAATTTGATGCAAAAAATAGTAACTCAACTGATAAAACCCCGCAAGCAAAGTCGGGTGATGTTACTGTTGATACTACAGCACAGTATAATGAAAGCAAACAAACACATTACGAAATTAGTAGTACGGCGCAATATTATTTCGATAAAAAAACATCTAAGCCGAGTACGATAATAGATAATGGGGATGCAACTATACATTATCTAGATAGTCGTAGTACAGTATCTGATAAACTAGCAACTACAAAAAAGGCTGATAGCATTACCGAAATTACAACAGTTGAGAGTGCTACTGAAACAACAAATATACTGAGCACTCAAATAAGCGATGTACAAGCAGACACACGTTACACTGAAAACCCACAGGAAGACCATAAAACCACAAACACTTCTTCACAAGTTGAAAATAACACAATGTTAGAAAAGACTACAGAAATTAGTTCAACGTTAAGTTATTCCAAATTTGATGCAAAAAATAGTAACTCAACTGCTAAACGCCCGCAACCAAAATTGGATGTTGTTATTGATACAACAGCACAATACAATGAAAGCACACAAACACGTTACGAAATTAGTAGTACGACCCAATATTATTTAAATGAAAAAACATCTAAGCCGAGTACGATAATAGATAATGGGAATGCAACTATACACGATCTAGATAATAGTAGTGCAGTATCTGATAAATTAAAAACTACAAAAAAGGTTGATAGCATTACCGAAAGTACAACAGTTCACAATGCTACTGAAACAATAAACAATATACTTAGCACTCACATAAGCGATGTTAATACAGACACACGTAATGGTTATAATGCTTCTACAACAGGTAATTTAAACGTTGTAACAAACAATTTATACGGTAGTAGATAACCGATATTTTAGATGTAGATCTGGTGCCAGATAGTAAAAGTAAACTTAATGTATAATATGATCATAAAACTGCTAGTAAAAAGCCAGCTTAAGATATACATTAATTCAAAGAATTAGTAGTAGTAGTAGTAGTAAACACTTTATTGCACAAAACAAGTACATAACACAGAGAGAATACAATAAATGTGTACAAAGGCGAACTTATCCCGTTAAGGGATTTCTTCCAGCTAACCTTTAAGTAACTGAGAGATACATATGAAATGGTAGTCAAACTAAGATAAAATGTACATGATGAATTATAAGAGGTTCTAAAATAATGAAACAATAAAACAATACAGGCAATGAAAATATAACAACAAAATGATCTAACTTAAAAAAACACTCAACACTCGATGATGATACTAAGTACAATGCTATAATTATAATTGATAGGTACATGGAGGTAAAGGCTCTTACTAAAACGTAATTTATTACGTATGGTACACATATTAATATTGCATATAGATATACCTACTAAGAAGACTGTTTAACCTTTTTACTATTTAATAACATTACCGTGTAGATAATATATCTAAACGATACACGGTAATAAATGATTGTAATTATATGAAACAGGTAATAATCAAGACGCCTAAAATATTTTTTTCACTGTTTCAGAGTCGAATAATCCAGAATCCGATTCGCATAGTAAAGAAGACAGTGAAGAACAGCCACATTTAGTACCGGTATATAATTATGACCCTGAAAACGCATATTATAACGCAAACAACCAACAATCTCAAGGTAATGTTGAAGGAGGGTCGATTATGAAAATTAAAGATGCACGTTCAAAATCCACCAACGTAGATGTTTATACCAATGAAAACAAAAAGAGTTTAAGAGTTAAGGACGTTAAACAAAAGATTATATCAAATAATAAAATCAAACCAGCTTTTGATTTGTACGATGTCATATTAAGCGATGTATCAGACGAATCTTCAGAAGACAACGTTTTTATTGAAAAGCCTTTAAAACATACATTGAAGAAGATACGGACAAAGCTATACAAAAACAAAATGAATGGGAAATCTAAAGACGATGTCAATAATAATGATCCTATTACAATAATAGCGGAAAATGAACATAAAGGTGATTATAGTATTAATACAAATAGAAATGAAAAGAAAAGTATTACCGAGCTATTTAGAAACTTTGGTGCCCTTTTGCAAAATCTGGTTGATAGAGCTAACGATAATGGGACACCATCTTCTGAAGGAAAGAAAGATTCCGATAAGGAAACTTACAAAGAAATTGCAAATTCTTTAGAAAATCACAATAAAGTACTTAAAAATAAAGGTCTCCAACAAATAGTAAGCATCGTTAAACATATCCAAGATAAAGTTGGAGAAAAAAGGCTAAAACAAAACAAAAATAAACGTAATAAGAAAGAACATCAATCTCGGTTCCATGTTAAAGATAGGGATGAAAAGTATAAACAGAAACAAGAAGATATAAATTATCCAAATTTTGGCTCCCAAGATACAAAGCTTAATAAATCAGCTTCTAAAATAAATGATGGTTACTTGGAGATACATATTAACAATCTGAAAAATTTGATCGAGAGTAATGATTCGGGCTTAAAAAAGTATGACTGGCTAGGAACAACTGTTCTTATTCAATCTGGTTTAGAAAATTTACAAGAATTGACGTGAGTATTCTATAATAAATATTGAAAACCTTATTCTTACAAATCTGGACTCATTCTACTCAGAATCGATAGCATTCTCCATCCTACAAATAAAAACAAAATGTCCGAAAAATTTGTATGAAAATTGTCCATTATTATTACGTCACGTTAAAACGTGAAGTAATGGAATGGACGCTAAAGCGTGAACAATGTGCGTGACGTAGAAGAAAATTCAATTTTTTTAGCATCAGCATTGAATATGCTACTAGTGATTCTGAATTGAAAGAGCCCAAAAACACTCCTGATCTATAAGAATCAGGTTTCCAATATTTATTTTAAAAACGCCCAAATTCTTTTCTTGTTTAGTTTTTGTTGTTACCGTAAAACCACCCAATTATATTTTAATACCTTTTTTTAAAGAGGGGAAATGCCTTACGCATACCACTCGGCGCGGGGACGGGCCAGGATGGTTATGTGGGACTACCAGTTGTGGGCGAATCTAATGAGACCCCAGGCCGCGTAGCCAAGATGCCAATCGCTTACGCTCCGTAGCGATCGAAACGCAACTGTCACTGTCGCACTAATACGGAAGAGTGATAGAGAGACATAATGGTTTTCGTTGTCGAAGCGATAGCGATTGTAACCTTGGCTAGGCCGGCAGGTTTACCCACTAAAACCCCTCTGTTGCCGCCACGCTGCTATACGGCGAGGTCCCAGGAACGCCGAAGTACTTTTCCGCAACCTCGCCAGCAGACTATAGTCTAATATCTACTACAACTATGATCCCCAGTTTTAAAAACATAAGATGGCCTTTTTGAAATCGAATCCTGCTCACGAAATCAGTCACGATGAGGACTGATTTTGACAGACTATTTAAAAACAGCACATTTTTCCAAATGTTGTATTTGTATGTATACGAATTTATGCATTTAAGTTGAGCACATTCAAAAGTTATCACAATTGATAATATTGTTATAATTTCAGAATTTCAGAGAATATATCTCATATCTCTAAAATTTTCTAATTTCAGAGATAAGAAACTACATGGTAAAAGACTACGTAATTTCGATCAGAAACTCCTAATATTTGCTATGGAACTTTATGAAAGAGCAAACGATATAATCGAATCACAAGCAAATGAGCAGAATTTGTCACCAAGGCAAAGAAGAAAACCCAAAAAGGAGAGCTTAGATATACTTAAGGCATTAATTGGCATGGATATATCGACAATATTAGAGTCGAGATCGAGAAGTAAAGCTGAGGATTTTAAAAAGTTCTTGGACTGTCTCAAAATGTGCTTAAATGACGTAAGTATTTTCATAAAAATAAGCACCAAAGTATTTTCATAAGAGTTTCGTATGAGGTGCAACTACGTATAGTGTGACATAAAATAGTAGAAAAATACCATACTAAATTGTTGTCATGTTTAAGCATTTTACGTCAAAAATGTGATTACGTGACAGTCGTAGGAAATGGCGCCCTCAATATTTTTCTACAATTTCTTGTCGGACTATGTCAATACTCCGACAGGACTTGTATGCTTGCCCTTTAAAGTTGGCCAAAGGCGCCTACTACCTAGCCTTTCACCTTTCAAGATTGCATATACTCGAGGAATTTGGTGGCCTAAATGTAATGACGTTAATAACATAAGCTGAGGTTGCTGGTTCGTATCCGGCCTCGTCCCTTGGATGGCTTGTTTACTTTTTCTTTAGTATACCTATGACATTTGTTTTAGTTTATATTTTCATTAAATTAATCACTACCTATTGATGTAACAAAAATTAGAATTACGTCGTTGTCCTGAATAAAGCATTTGAGTACGTAGTCAAGTACAATATGGACAGTCTGCCACAAGGTAGTATCCTCGGTACTAAACTATTGCAATATATATTATATTTTAATTTCAGCTCCACACCGCAATAAAACAAGTATCATTGATCACCACATACAAGAAACAGCGTTGGTTCGAAAATATAAAGCAGCTTTATCTACAATCCGCAGATGACAAAGAATACTTAGAACTATTCCTACATCTAGTGATGGCACGATTAATAGACCTCATAGACGCCAGAGCCAAAAAGATGATTTTGGGAGATGATAACTTAAAGAGAGATAAAGTAGAGGTGGATAGGATTGAAGTGGAATTTGTACTGGCGATGAGGATTTGTAATACGTTAAAGGAATTAAGAAATAAATAATGACTTAGTATAAATTAAAAAAAGAAGAAAATAACGCATTTATATTTTGAAAAGTAGTACTCGTATCGGCATGAAAGTGAAACGGTATTCGATGTTGTCATAAATAATACAAATGATATTATAAATAATACATGCGATGTATTTTCTTGTAGTATGGCTTGTTATAAGTACTGGGAGACAAATAAAAACTCAGAATCAATATATGTACTTTCGTTTTTATTTTATTCTTTTAAAAATACTGTTCGCTACAATTAAAACTATTTGCTAAATCACAAACGGTGTGTTTTGGTATTTATAATCTTAAAAGTCTAATAAATATTAACAATCATATTTATACAGCCTCTATAGGCATAAAGTGCCAATAAGCACATTATATGTAACAATAAATACATACCGTAAAACAACCCAACTATAGTATCTGAGCTAAAGATGCCACGAATATTCGGCAACTATTCGGTATTCGGCCTATTCGGCCACTTTGCCGAATATTCGGTATTCGGCCGAATGTTGCCTACTATTCGGCCGAATACCAAATATCTGTTGCACCTTTCTAAATAAAAAATTTCACAAAAAAATAACCAAAACCAAGGTATATTTAATATTTAAAATGTATTCTTGGAAAATGGTTACATACAAAGGCACGTTTTTGAGCATTTGTTGATTCCAAAATATTTTATTTTTATCATGGGTCTGATTTGATTGACTCTAACTACATTCATTAATTCTGTTCAACATAAAAATATATTTTAGCAAATGTTGTGCTTTGTTGGCAAACAGTTTTCATAATAATTGTGACTCAAAATGTACGCATGTCATGCCGAATATTCTGTCGCCGAATATTCGGTATTCGGCCGAGAGGGGAGCCGAATATTCGGTATTCGGCCGAGAGGGGGGCCGAATAATCGGTATTCGGCCAAATTCACTATTCGGGGCATCTCTAATCTGAGCGTTTCTTTTATTTTTTGCCATTTGTATATTGTGACTTTTTGCCACTTTTGTGTTATCTCTACTCAGAGCTCTTTCGATCCTAATGGGGTAAAAAAAATCCCAGTTTTTTTTCCTATTGTGTTACCATTTCCCTATGTATACTACCTTTGTATGGCGGTAACAAAAAGGAAAGTTTGAAAAATATATGGAAAATTTTTGGAACTTTTTTTTTCTCTATTCTATAGTTGTAATTTTTTTACAGTTCCGCCCTATTGCGGTAGCTAGGTGCTAAAAACACGAACTATAGGTATACGTTAGGGTGTTTCATTTTTCCGAATTTTCGATTTTCATCTGACTTCGCTCGAATAAATTATGTACTGTAAAACGTTGTACAATACACGTGCGAAAAGGTAATTCGCAACTCGTCTCGATTGAAAACACTCCCTTCGGTCGTGTTTTAATTTATCGCCAGTTGGTGCGAATTTCCTAATTTTCGCACTTGTATCGTAACATACCTACTATTTTCGATCTCTTGGTTTGTATTGTATTGATTTAAACATTATTAAGCAGGTATGGAACTATGTAGTTACGTATACAAAATTAAATTAAATTTATTACAACGCGGTAACTTCATGGAAAATGGCCCGGTTTTTCGGAGGCAAAAATGTAGGTACCAGTGCTAGTGATTAACCTCTAGCCGCCCAGAGACCTTTAAAAAGGTCTCCTGTTCCATTCTAATTTGAACTTTGTGTTGACAAAATAAAATTTAATTTTGCTTGGCAAGGTTTGACGTATGGGCGGCTAGTGGTTAATTAAAATATCGACTCAAGTGCTATCGACATCGGTAGCAAACAATTTCTAAATCATAATAAGTAAGTACCTATAAAAATATGTTGGTACACCGATCACGAACTTATTTTAATATTAAATATGAATTATTTCTATTTCATAATACAATAGTATACTTTATGTCGTAAGGGGTATATTTATAAGGCAAACTATACGTATATCGCTTAATACTATGGTGAATTATGTACATTTAATCCTTATTAAATATGTGGGGTTTCGGGTAAACCCAACTTTTTGGCTTCTACAAACCTCACAGATAATCGCATGCGATATCCCAAAAGATATATTGCATGATGCATCATCTAAAATCGTATGCCTTTGTTGCAACGTAACGTAAGTATGTAGAAGTCTTTTATACTTAGGCACAGAATAAATAATAGTACTAGGTACAGAAGACTCACTCTCTAACAAAACGCGTCTGTCACGATCAGCACAGATATGGCCGCTAGGTGGCGACAGCGCCACGCGCGGCTTATGGCTTTCCCCAAAATTGGGGTAGGAACGGATGTACTTTTAGCTACCTGTAGCAAAGCGACGAAATCGCGGAGTGAGCAACGCCTTCTTAGGGAGACAGTAAAACACCTAATGTGTGAATGTCACGCCCTCGCCAGATAAAGAAGGACTTTGGACCAGGATATCTGGAACCAAAGGACTTTAAAACGCTACCCATGAGCTCCATCATCCGGCACAAGGATATGGTGGGAAAAGCTCTTGAGTAGTTGACGGATTTATCTTTCCCCAAGCAAGCCCAGGCAAGGGCTCCCGAAAACGATAAGATAAGATGATGATTACATTTATATAACGAAAATAAGTTTTGTTCTGACAGATTTAAGCTTCGGTCTCCAAGTCAGCCTCAATCTCTTCTGGTGTCCGCAGGTCGATAGCGAACCTCTTCTTTAGACTGGGTGGCCTCTCGTCCAGTTCTGAAAAAACAAATGACATAGGTACAGTCAAGGAATTTAAATTCCGACCCATTTCGTACTTTGTCACAGTGACAACCGTATGAGGTCTCTAGCGGCTTTCATATTGATTGTCACTGTGACAAAGTACGAAATGGGTCGGAATTTAAATTCCTTGACTGTACCTATACATATACATATACGTAAGCATCATCGTCGCATGTTCAACCTGTACCACACACAAGCGTCTTTTGAGCGTCGGCGTCTAGACAGCGCTATGGAAAATGGCGTCGCTGCGCAGTTGCGCCGACGTTGCGTCGAGTGGCGTTGACTACACGCCGATGCTTGGGAGACGCTAATGTGGGGTAGCGCTAATACCATCCGTTAAGGTGACAGTCCATTTCCAACGACAGCTGCAATACTGTTCATTTTACTATGGAAATTGACAATAACAGCGACGCGTTCAGTACCAGTCGTGCAGCTGCGGCCAGAAATGGAATGTTACCATTATCCGGTGAAAACAACGGACGATACAAGTGGCTTGATGGATGACTCACGCTAGACTTCTGCGTCTAAATACCTAACCCAAAAGTTGGTTTTTCGAAAAAGTAAATGGTACCATTTATCTGGAAACCCCCAAATATCAAATAAGAATAATTCCGAAAAACTTATTGGTACAGTCAGCAGCAGATATACCTGAGCGGGCAAGGTGTCCAAGAAAACATATACACTTCAATCGTTACAAAAATAAGGACATCTAAGATGTCATTTTCACGTAGGCTTTCAGTTCGTCACAAATACCTTAACTTCTGAGTTTTTCTTTAACACATACACCCTTATTTAATCACAATGACAATAACGGTTAAAAAGTCAGTGGTAACTAAGCAATCAAATTCAAGCTGCTGTCATTAATACCTACACGCACTGCCAATCACGTACGTCAGCAGCCAGGGTGCTACCAGTTGCTAAGCAGTTGTTATTTCAATGGTAACTAAGCATCAACATTTTATCTGTTTAACTTTAAAATAAATACTGTAGCACTACGAATTGACACCTCCTTTCTTAAAGAAGTATTTTATCGTTAAGTGTCAAACTTATACAATAAATAAGTAGGTTCTACTAGAATGATCGGTTTTTTTAGTGTTCCGTACAAAACTTTGTTTACGGAACACTTATGGGATCACTTCGGTCTTGCAAATCAGTTAAATACGTTTTTCTCAGAGACCGTTTGACATAGATACCTAAAATTTGGAACAGTTATAGCAATTACCACCACTCATATTGTAAATAAGTCAAAACTGCTTATTTCTTATTAAAGGGGGAAATTTAGGGGGTTGAGAGGGGTAGGCTGAAACTTTTTTCATTTGTAAGAATCGTGTGGGGTACCATTAGAAAGCTTGCAAAAAATTGAGTCGATGGACTGATTTTGACTTCATTTTAGACTGCAATAGTTTCGTCAAAAAATGCATTTAAAGTTGCAAGTTTTCATACAAAAATTTTCACCTCTGTCCTGGCGATTTTCGCGAAAACTATAGCTAACAGGCAGCTGACCAGTCAATACCCAACTTAAAGAAGCATGGAGACGGCGGGAAAATTATCAGCTTAACTTCATCTTTATTAGTTTTTCAACTGCAGCTTGACCTTTGGTTGCTTAGGGCTAGCTAACTGATGCTTACACTGGTCAATTCATATTAGGCGAGAAACATCCTTAGTTAAAACTTTGGCATTGAAATTTATGACTTATGTCTTTGACACAAAGTTTAATTCTGCTTGGTTATTTTTGTGGGATATTTAATTTTATCTCAATAGCCTACTATAAGTATGAGAGAGATCTACAAAATACGACCTTATTATATTGCAAATAAGTTTCAATTTCGAACGGGCTTTCCAACCAATGGACTAGGCATCTCAAAAATCGGAAAAATTCAAATTAAGAATTCCGTTCTTGACTGTCGTTGTGTTTTTTTTTTCACAATAGGACACATAGAGTTAGTAAGGCGTATAGAGATAATAAAGTCATTTAATATTTATGAACAGCTTTGGCCTCATGTATAGATTTTATTGAGAGTATCTGATTCGTCGAAACAATATACACAATATTCCTTTTAATTAAGTACCATTACATTATAATATCTATTAATTATATTCAGTATTTATGTATATTTTTGAACGGATCGGTGAGCAACAAGATTCAGGGCTATTAACCGCGAAAATAGAAGTTCGCAAATTGCGAGCATTTTTCTCTGTCACTCTAATTACGCCTTCATTGGAGTAAAAGAGAAAGGTCCCCGCAAATTGCGAATTTCGGTTTTCGCGGTAGCCCCTCAGTCCTGTTACGAGAAAATAATTTTGGAAGACATTAATAGTATATGACAGTTAAATATCACAGTTTTTAGAAACAAAGGTAAAATTGACGAAATATTTAAAGTAAGCCGATCTTGTTTTTTAGCAGTTCTAAATAATATTAAAGTCTATATATATGGCATAGAACTAGAAACAAAATCAAATAAAAAATAATAATGAGTTCTAAATTCAAATTGAAGGAGTATACATTTAAGGTATTATAGGCCAAGCGCGCACCACGATATTAATTTTTGCGACACGATTTTAGAATCGCGCTGTAATATATCGCAGAAAATTCACTGCGCGCACTGCGATGAAAAAGTCGACGATTTGTTCATTCTCAACATGCATTTCGTACTTACCAGTCGCTTGTCATGAAACGTGTCTTTAATATGCGATTGCTGTATGACTTTGAGCATTTATAACACAAAGGTGATCCCCGTCTATTTCCATAATTAAATAGTCAACATCTAGCGTCTCATTTTGAGACTCCATTGGAGATGCAGGTGCCGAGATGTTGGGGTTTGGAGAGCGAAATGCCGACTGAGGTCCGGCCGGGGTGCGATTTTATTATCATAGTGCGCGCGGGGCCATACAACTCCGCATGCTGCAATTCACTTTGCGACAATCGCGTCGCGAACAATCGCGGAAAAATGTGACAAATCACAATTTTAAAATCGCTGCGATTTTTTTGTCGCATATGCGCGCACTAACAGGCGCTGGTGGCCTAGCGGTGAGAGCGTGCGACTTTCAATCTGGAGGTCGCGGGTTCAAACCCCGGCTCGTACCAATGAGCTCGTATCATTTGATATTTACCAGTCGCTTTTCGGTGAAGGAAAACATCGTGAGGAAACCGGGCTAATCCCAATAAGGCCTAGTTTACCCTCTGGGTTGGAAGGTCAGATGGCAGTCGCTTTCGTAAAAACTAGTGCCTACGTCAAATCATGGGATTAGTTGTCAAGCGGACCCCAGGCTCTCATAAGCCGTGGCGAAATGCCGGGATAACGCGAGGAAGAAGAAGATGCGCGCACTAACATATAAACACATACGTTGCATTTCTGCGACAAAATTATCGCAGGACAAAAAATCGTGGTGCGCGCTTGGCCTTACTCTAAATTATTATAATACATCAAGCATTCGCGAGATGCTCGACTTCGGTATTCAAACACAAAGCAATAGTACAAGAATCTAACTAAATGCAATGGCCGAAGGAGCGATTCGAAGATCCGAAGCGTCCGACAGACGCGCGCCTCCCGTAACTTTTCCAAGTATTTTTAAGTACAAGTGTCTAAGTCGCAAGATCCAAAGGCTGAAGTCGCATTGGGCCGAAAGCCCGAAGCATCCAGGAGGTCAGTTCTAAACACAGGTAGTTAATACAAGTGTCTAAATGCGAAGGCCGGAGGCCGAGCTCCGCGTAGGGCCGAAGGCCCGAAGCCTGCAAGATGTCAGTGGTTAAACACAGAACTGACAGCCTGGACGCTTCGGGCCTTCGGCCCTACGCGGAGCTCGGCCTTCGGCCTTCGCATTTAGATACTTGTACTATTGTTCTGTGTTAAAGCACTGACATCCTGGACGCTTCGGGCCTTCGGGCTACGCGGAGGTCGGCCTTTGGCCTTCACATTTAGACACTTGTACTATTGCTCTGTGCTAAAGCGATGACATTTTGCTAGAGCTCGGCCTTCGGCCTTCGCACTTAGACGCTTTGTACTATTGTTCTGTGTGTGTAGTTGAATACGGTATCCTAAAAACAGGCAAACAACTTCTGTAAAATATAACGATGCGAGCGGTACGGCTACCATCAGTTTGGCATTGACATAAACGCTACCGTGGGCGTGAACGTAATTTACTTTCTATGCATCTCGCTCGTACTGACATATTAGTGCGAAAGAGATATACCTATAGGAAGTAAATTACGTTCACGATATCGTTTATGTCAATGCCAAACTGATGGTAGCCGTACGGAACACTAAATGCCTCGAGCTATCTCGGACTTGGCCAAATTATTTTATTTTAACTGTCATATGCGGCTGTTCTTCCAAACCGTTGATCATATTATATACCTATGTTAATATATTTATTTAGCCCACTTATTGTAGTAAAATATACTATACAGGGTGGCCCATTTAGATCGGCCAATATGGGAAAATCTGATACTATAAGATATACACCGATCTCTTCTTAGGAATCATGTCATCGATTTTAGTAACACGAAAAACTGCATTCATACATTAAAAAAATGTGTACTCAGCTCGGGAATCGAACCCCGAACGTTTTGAAAAATAAAACTAAGACTATTTCTATTTAGATATCGATTGTGTAGGTCTTAAGCAATAAATGTTACTATGAAACATGATGTCTGAAATTAATAAAATGCATTGTTTTCATATCCTTTAATTTAATTTAGTCAGTTTTCGAAGAGACCAGCATTTTTAGGGTTCCGTACCCAAAGGGTAAAACGGGACTCTAGTACTAAGACTCTGCTATCCGTCCGTCTGTCCATCCATCCGTCCGTCCGTCCGTCTGTCACCAGGCTGTATCTCAGGAACCGTGATAGCTAGACAGTTGAAATTTTCACGAATGATGTATTTCTGTTGCCGCTATTATAAGTAACAAGAAATACTAAAAACAGAATAAAATAAAGATTTAAGTGGGGCTCCCATACAACAAACATGATTTTTGAGTAGTAAATATCAAATGGCATTCCGCACAGGAGTAATCTAAGTAACGCCCACTGCGGGTTCAAACCTACAACGTCCTGATAGAAAGTCGTACATACGCTACATGTGACATTATCTTCAAAAATTATATAAACTAATGCGAAATTAACATAAAACCAGAAGACACAAATTAATAATAGAAATGAAACCAAAAAAAAAAAACAAAAAGCTGTAATCTCTAGGTGCGTACGACTGAGATTTGAACCCGCGGTCTCTGCTTTGAAAAGCAAACGCCTGTTACTGAGACCACGACGTGCCTTGACAATTGGTTGTAAATTCGGCTTCAGTTAGCTTTTGCTATGTGTCATTCGTCTTGACGATTCTGTTAAAAGAAATAGTTTGCAGTAAGTTGACCGAGAGGCTCCTGTCAAATGGTTGAAGGGCAAAACGTGAGATAGATGTATGTGATGACAAGACTGTACTGCTTTCGATGATTGTCAAAAAGCTTTACCTGAAATTAGCATGGCTATCTTTTATTCAATATTCGACCATACTTGTATGCTTTAAAGTCTATTTTTCCATATTGTTCAGATATATTTGACACGTTGACCGCTTAGATACCATTGGTTTTTTGACAGCTAAGGTATCAATGACTTGTTGTAAGTGTAGAAATTAATGAATAGCGACTGTTAACATATTTGTGACACGTTGAGCGCTCACAAGTAAATACTACCCTGACAGTCAACAACTTTTTGACAGTTTAAACGTTTACCTCTCTTTGAGCACCTGGAGTGTATAGCGACTTCTGCTGCTGACTGTACTAGGTACAGAAGACTCACTCTCTAACAAAACGCGTCTGTTACGATCAGCACAGATATGGCCGCTAGGTGGCGACAGCGCCACGCGCGGCTTGTGGCAAACCCCAAAATTGGCAAACCCCAAAATTGGGGCCGAACGGATGTACTTTTAGCTACCTGTAGCAAAGCGACGAAATCGCGGAGTGAGCCACGCCTGCCGGGGTATGAACCCGCGACCTCCGGATTGAAAGTCGCACGCTCTTACGGCTAGGCCACCAGCGCTTGCTTTTGTGCTTTTATTCTACATATTTACCTGGAGTGGTCTGCAGTTCCTTCACCCTTCTGGAATAGTCCTGGAAAGCAGCCGCCAGCGCATACGTCAGCCGCCTCGCAGCGTTTCTGGAAATAAAAGAAACAAACAGATATACAGCGCGATTCGGAAAGTGAATTAGAGACTAACTAGATACGATATAGTAAAGATATGTGACCTGGTGAAAAAGGTACCTTATGGTGGTTGGCGCTTACGCTATTATTAATGCCGCTCCAATATTATTGCTGCGCTATGCGTAAGCGCCAACCGCTATAAGGTACCTTTTTCCGTGGAACGTCACATATCTTCACTATTTCATATCTAGTGAATCTCTAATTCATTTCCCGAATCGCGGCGCCAGCCGCCATAATGTACCTTTTGCAGTGGAACGTCACATATCTTTACTATTTCATATCTAGTGAATCTCTAATTCATTTCCCGAATAGAGCCGTTAGAGTCGCACTAAGAAAAGTCTGCAGCGGATTTGATACCCCACGCAGTGTGTTATTTATACGTCATAATCTCCTAGAAATTTGACGTTTAAAATGACACTTGCACTGCGTGGCCTATCAAAATGGCTGCAGACTTTTCACAGTCTGACTCTAGTATTATTGGAGGAATTACAGTCTTATTGTATTTTTCGGGTTACAGAGGTGGTAAAACAAAACCACTAGTATTTTTTCGAGTTGTAGAGTTCAAATTTAATTTTTCGCGTTATAGAGGTAAAAAACCGGGCAAGTGCGAGTCGGACTCGCGCACGAAGGGTTCCGTACCATAATGCAAAAAAAAAACGGTCACCGATCCAAGTACTGACCCCGCCCGACGTTGCTTAACTTCGGTCAAAAATCACGTTTGTTGTATGTAAAGTTTGTTAAATCTTTATTTTATTCTGTTTTTAGTATTTGTTGTTATAGCCGCAACAGAAATACATCATCTGTGAAAATTTCGACTGTCTAGCTATCACGGTTCGTGAGATACAGCCTGGTGACAGACGGACGGACGGACGGACAGCAGAGTCTTAGTAATAGGGTCCCGTTTTACCCTTTGGGTACGGAACCCTAAAAATGTACTGAATAGTCGTGAAGGGAATCGTTGGTTACTTCGTCTTAATGAGATTAAATATTTCGAGTTACGGAGGTTTTGGGCTCTGAAGGGAATAAGCCTTTTATTTCGTGTTAACGAGGATTTCGTCTTATCGAGGAGCTAGCGAGGTTCTACATAATATATTTTTCACAAGTCTGTGTTATCTACGTAAGTATGTTGCGAAAGTCTAATGCTGAGAGCTAAAAGATAGGGAAAAGATAACAATTATTTGCCTGTTTTAGCACTTTGATAGTCCACGTGAGAAAGGTATCGAGTAGGAGTTCCCGACTTGAAAGGGCCGCGATAACGATAAAAGTAATAACCCAGATTCTATTGGTTATTTCCACTTTTCGCCACGAACAGTTATCATCATCATCATCATCATCTCAGCCATAAGACGTCCACTGCTGAACATAGGCCTCCCCCTTGGATCTCCATACGTGCCAAACAGTTATAGGAAAATGAAATAGTTTTTTGTTTTACAAGGGGGCAAAGTAGTTGTTTATTGTTTAATTCCCCGTGCCAATATTCATACCCGAGTAACCCGAGCAAGCGAAAAATCACAAAACTGACTACAAGCGTCGCTACGCTAGTTCGAAAAGCGAAATCTGAGCATTGCGAGGCACGGGGGTTAAACAATAAAATACAATACGAGGAAAATACTAACTGATCTGAAACATTATTAAGCGTATTATTGATTGCTTTAATTTTTGGATACATTTTAATGAAATAAATTTTATCTTATCTTATCTTATTACAAATGAAATCCAAATAGGTAAGTCAAGTCTAATCTGTAGTGTGCTGTGGTGTAAGAATATGAGTGAATAAGTGAATAAACTTTTGTAAATGAATAAAAGCAGAATTGACATCAAGGGAGTGAGTGTGGAGTGTGGGTAAATGCTCCTTTCTCCAAGTGAAGACAATAACTGTACTGATCTTACCTAGACTCGTAGACGAAGGCATGACACTCAAAGGGATTCAAGCCCTTAACATCAGCGTTGTCTTTGACGATGATCATGGAAAACACCCTGGTGTAGACCAAGTCCTGGACGCCGTAGGAGATGGACTCGATGTTGAAGAAGACAGACATGTGCTTAAAGTCTCGCTAGGTCTTGGTGGATGTATGACTGATGATTGAGTTTAAATGACTTAATACGAATGAATTACGTGAGTGTAAGAGATACCTCTTTGGCTGTTGCTCGACGCAACGCTAGCGTAACTGCCAAGCAATTTTCCATAACGCTGACGCTAGGGTGTGGTGTCTCTAAGTGTGACTATCAGTGAGTAAGTTTTTGTAAAGTAATAAAAGCGGAAGTGAGATCAAGGGAGTGTGTGGGTAAATTCTCCTTTCTTCAAGTGTAAAAAATAAGTTGTAGATCTTACCTAGACTCACAGACGAAGGCATGACACTCAAAGGGATTCAAGCCCTTAACATCAGCGTTGTCTTTGACGATGATCATGGAAAACACCCTGGTGTAGACCAAGTCCTGGACGCCGTAGGAGATGGACTCGATGTTGAAGAAGACAGACATGTGCTTAAAGTCTCGCTAGGTCTTGGTGGATGTATGACTGATGATTGAGTTAAATGACTTAATACGAATGAATACGTGAGTGTAAGAGATATCTCTTTGGCTGTTGCTCGACGCAACGCTAGCGTAACTGCCAAGCAATTTTCCATAGCGCTGACTAGACGCTGACGCTAGAGTGTGGTGTCTCTAAGTGTGACTATCAGTGAGTAAGTTTTTGTAAAGGAATAAAAGCGGAAGTGAGATCAAGGGAGTGTGTGGGTAAATTCTCTTTTCTTCAAGTGTAAAAAATAAGTTGTAGATCTTACCTAGACTCGCAGACGAAGGCATGACACTCAAAGGGATTCAAGCCCTTAACATCAGCGTTGTCTTTGACGATGATCATGGAAAACACCCTGTGGGCTATTTTATAAAGCTACAAGTTACAATTTACAAGCGGAAGTCTCGTTCTAACACATAGGGTTAGAAAGAGACTTCCGCTTGTAAATTGTAACTTGTAGCTTTATAAAATTAGGCCCTGGTGTAGACCAAGTCCTGGACGCCGTAGGATATCGGACTCTCGGAGTAATTAATAACAACGGAGACGCCATGTCTAAAATTTTCGGTACAAAATAGTCTGCCGTTTTTTGCGGGGGAGGGGCACATCAAGTGTATAGGTACGTCATGTCAGATAAACGTCAGTCCATACATATGGTTGACCATTGGCCGCCTATTTTCGACAGAGGGGAATGCCTGTTAATGGCGGCTCCATTGTTAATTACTCCGAGATCGGACTCGATGTTGAAGAAAGACATGTGCTTAAAGTCTCGCTTGGGGTCTTGGTGGGTGTATGACTGATGATTGAGTTTAAATGACTTAATACGAATGAATACGTGAGTGTAAGAGATACCTCTTTGGCTGCTGCTCGACGCAACGTTAGCGCAACTGCCAAGCAATTTTCCATAGCGCTGACTAGACGCTGACGCTAGGGTGTGGTGTCTCTAAGTGTGACTATCAGTGAGTAAGTTTTTGTAAAGGAATAAAAGCGGAGGTGAGATCAAGGGAGTGTGTGGGTAAATTCTCTTTTCTTCCAAGTGTAAAAAATAAGTTGTAGATCTTACCTAGACTCACAGACGAAGGCATGACACTCAAAGGGATTCAAGCCCTTAACATCAGCGTTGTCTTTGACGATGATCATGGAAAACACCCTGGTGTAGACCAAGTCCTGGACGCCGTAGGAGATGGACTCGATGTTGAAGAAAGACATGTGCTTAAAGTCTCGCTAGGTCTTGGTGGATGTATGACTGATGATTGAGTTAAATGACTTAATACGAATGAATACGTGAGTGTAAGAGATACCTCTTTGGCTGTTGCTCGACGCAACGCTAGCGTAACTGCCAAGCAATTTTCCATAGCGCTGACTAGACGCTGACACTAGGGTGTGGTGTCTCTAAGTGTGACTATCAGTGAGTAAATTTTTGTCAATGAATAAAAGCGAAATCTCTGCGTGATCGAATCAGAAATGAGAAAATCCGTAGACGAACTAAAGTCACTGACATAGCCCATCGGATTAGCAAGCTGAAGTGGCAATGGGCGGGTCACATTGCACGCAAGAGAAGATGACCGATGGGGTCGAAAAGTGCTCGAGTGGAGACCACGGACTAGTAAGCGCAGCGTAGGACGTCCACCCACAAGATGGACAGACGACCTTGTTAAGGTCGCCGGAGGACGCTGGATGCGGGTCGCTTCCAACCGGTACGAATGGAGGTCCAAGGGGGAGGCCTATGTTCAGCAGTGGACGTCTTATGGCTGAGATGATGATGATGATGATGAAAAGCGGAGGTGAGATCAAGGGAGTGTGTGGGTAAATTCTCCTTTCTTCAAGTGTAAAAAATAAGTTGTAGATCTTACCTAGACTCGCAGACGAAGGCATGACACTCAAAGGGATTCAAGCCCTTAACATCAGCGTTGTCTTTGACGATGATCATGGAAAACACCCTGGTGTAGACCAAGTCCTGGACGCCGTAGGAGATGGACTCGATGTTGAAGAAGACAGACATGTGCTCGAAGTCTCGCTTCGGGCCGTGG
Source organism: Cydia fagiglandana (assembly GCF_963556715.1). Taxonomy (NCBI): domain Eukaryota; kingdom Metazoa; phylum Arthropoda; class Insecta; order Lepidoptera; family Tortricidae; genus Cydia; species Cydia fagiglandana. Next base: position 4,339,555 of record NC_085956.1, read on the forward strand.
TGGATGCTCTCCAAGTGGACGCCGTCCACGGTGATCACCAGTTTCACGATAGGGAGGATTTGACCTGGAAACATTGAATAGAATATAAAGCACTTGCTTTAGAAAAGCACATGTGCACATTATGTTTTCGATTCAGGCCACAAGATGGCAGACCCTCCAACGCGCACGGTTCCAATTCCAGATTCGTCCACCAAACGACCAAACAGATCTGTCGGATACATCTAAGAGATAAATGATCACTTCAAAGTTCCTGATTTAACTGCGCACTGATTTAATATACGCAGTGGGAGCATGCTGGGCCCATAACCTAATGAAGCAAATGTTCCTCTAGGACAATTTTAATGAAAGTCTCGTCTGTCAAACATACATTTGTAAAATACAGCAGTTACTTATAAAAGGTATGAACATGCTGGTCAGTTTCAATACATCCCTAGGACATTCTGAAAATTATCGATTTCAAAATGTTACTCTTACCGAAGAGTGAAAAAGAAGAGGATGATATTGAACACCATCAACAACAGACGGGGAAAAATGATTGGACATTTGTCACGGCACGACAACTTCTTTAAAACATCATAGAAGGCAAGATAGAGGGAAAGAGAGGCAGGAGCAGACCAAGACGTAGCTATCCACTCACATGATTGATATTTTTCAGTGACCTATAAGTATTAGGTATTATGTGTAAATAAGGGTGACAGGTCGCAACTACAGTTGCAAAGCATGTGAGTGGATATGTAGACCAAATAAAAGAAAAAGCTGATGTCGTGTCGTATCAAGAGGCTATATGGGCCCGATTCGGGTTTTGAAATAGACATCTTTTAGATATCTTTTAGTCATCACCAAGATACGATAACGAAATGTTTGAGATCTAACCTGTCACATTTGACATTAACGCGATTCTGGAGATACTCTTGAACGATTTCCACAGGATATGACTTAGAGATCCAATTCACATCTGATAGATATCTTACTCTATCTAACGTAAAAGTGACATTGGTTGCCCGAATCGCGCTGCAAAAGAGAACTAGTTGATATCTAAACTATAACGTATCTAGAATGGATCTAGTACGTGTCGTCACTTGTGAATATCTTGAAGTCCGAATACGGCCGTTAGGCTATGGCTTATGAGAGGGAGAAGTGGAAAATATTCCACCGACAAGAGGATACCTCTTAAATTGAAGAGAAGAACTCTTACCTGGCGGCAAGGCCTTAGCCGCAGCTACCATCAGGTCCACTGGCTTCCTCGTATGCTTGATGCCCCACAACCCTCGAGCGTCGCTCTGCCCGAGATATTTCACCTGGAACGTTCGGATTTCAAATTCAAATTCGAAATATATTTCTTTCAAAAAATTAGTGCCACTTGCACCATCTCACTAACCCGGAGTTAAGCGGTTAAACCGTTAACCCAGTGTCAAATTGTACTGGTAACCATGGTAATTCCAGGGTTAACCCGTTAACCCCGGGTTAGTGAACGGTGCAAGTGGCTTAGCATTCCAAGAGAGGCAGTACAGTGATCCCCACACTACGCTCAGCCTGTAAAGTGGGGATCACTTAATAATTTAATTTAATAAATAAATAAATAATAAATAAATATTTGGGGACAATCTTACACAAATCGACCTAGCCCCAAACTAAGCAAAGCTGTACTATGCTATGGGTATACTAGACGACGATATACATACGTATATAGATAAATACATACTTATATACATAGAAAACAGTCATGACTCAGGTACAAATATCTATGTTCATCACACAAATAAATGCCCTTACCGGGATTCGAACCCGGGACCATCGGCTTCATAGGCAGGGTCACTACCCACTAGGCCAGACGGCCCCTGTTTCACCAACGTGACAGGTGCAACGAATTGTAAAACCACTGTTGCTTACGTCACAGGTATCCATGAACTACGGTTACCGCTTACCATCGGGCGGGCTATATTCCTGTTTGCCACCATCATTGTATTATCCAAAAAAACTTTATGATATCGGAAAAAAAACAGATATTTCTCTTGCTAAGTTTATGACAATTGTCACAAGAAACACTACAATTGTCACGAAATTCCGACATATAACTCATGACCTGTCAAGAATTACCTACAATTCTTCTAAATCTTTGACAATTGTCAGAAACTTCGCAGGAGAAATATCTGTTTTTTTCCGATATAATAAAGTTTTTTTAAATAATACAATGATGGTGGCAAACAGGAATACGGCCCGCCCGATGGTAAGTGGTAATCGTAGCCCATGGATGCCTGTGACGTCAGCAATAGTGATTTTACAATTCGTCGCACCTGTCACCGATGTGAAATTGGGGCCTGGTCGTCAATTTACTAATTTAGAATATAGAAACTCGTCAAGGGACCCTCAGATACAAATGTGAAACTAAAATAATTATTCACTTTACAAGATGGCACAAAAAAGGAAACCATCATCATTCATGCCTCATTCTTATTGCCCGTAAGGCCAGTCCTGAGATATATATCCCACCAAAAACATAAATGTAAAAAAGGAGAGCCAAGTTCAATACAAAAATTATGCTTGGCTGTGGGGCTTGCCGCAAAAAGAATGGAGATCTAAATGACTGCCACTGCCAAGTTCTATGCAAAATCCAAATATGTATTTATAGGAACAAAATAACATTATAAACAAGTATTAAACTCTATTTCTTTGCTTTATTGGATACCTATAACAATTGCTGTTATTTAAAAAAATGTGAGATCTTAAAGTAGGTTAGATTTGACTTGGCCAGTTTTCATTATATCAATCATTTTATATATATTGTAATTCTGATAAAACCTGGCCAAGCCAAATCTAACCTACTTTAAGATCTCACATTTTTTTAAATAACAGCAATTGTTATAGGTATCCAATAAAGCAAAGAAATAGAGTTTAATACTTGTTTATAATGTTATTTTGTTCCTATAAATACATATTTGGATTTTGCATAGAACTTGGCAGTGGCAGTCATTTAGATCTCCATTCTTTTTGCGGCAAGCCCCACAGCCAAGCATAATTTTTGTATTGAACTTGGCTCTCCTTTTTTACATTTATGTTTTTGGTGGGATATCAATACTTTTTGTAAAGAAAACTAGGCAGGTATTGAGATTTAATGTTTTTTCTTGTGTTTCCGCTGTATGGTTTTTACTTCTGTTCTTTGTATAATTATGTGGTACCGCGCGCCGCCGACGACACACCGTTGGCCGGTTGTTTAGAGCGTATTAAAAGTTTTTTGTATGGGGCACCACTTATTTTTTGACTAAACTTTATTTTAATATAGCAAATATAATAATACATATATTGGGGTAGTTTCAAATATCTGCTTGTAACGGTTCCAACGCTACAATAAAAAAATATTTTTTTGTATGGGGACCCCCCCTATTTTTTAACTTTTTTTTATTTTTAGATTTTTTCCTACGCTTACACACAATAACCGAGCTGGATTCCAAATTTCATCCTTCTAGGTCATCTGGAAGTAGGTTAGGTTTAGGTACTTATATCAGTCCCAATAAAAAATGGATTTTTGTATGGGGACCCCCCCTATTTTTAAACTTTATTTTATTTTTAGATTTTTTCCTACGGTTACACACAATAACCGAGCTGGATTCCAAATTTCATCCTTCTAGGTCATCTGGAAGTAGGTTAGGTTTAGGTACTTATATCAGTCCCAATAAAAAATGGATTTTTGTATGGGGACCCCCCCTATTTTTAAACTTTATTTTATTTTTAGATTTTTTCCTATGGTTACACACAATAACCGAGCTGGATTCCAAATTTCATCCTTCTAGGTCATCTGGAAGTAGGTTAGGTTTAGGTACTTATATGTCAGTCCCAATAAAAAGTGGTTTTTTTGTATGGGGACCCCCGCTATTTTTTAACTTTATTTTATTTTTAGATTTTTTCCTACGGTTACACACAATAACCAAGCTGGATTCCAAATTTCATCCTTCTAGGTCATCTGGAAGTAGGTTAGGTTTAGGTACTATAAGTCATAAGTCAGTCTTAAAATTTACGACTTTTTGACCTTCATACCTTTATAACCGTTTGAGCTAGCTTCATGAAATTTGGGCTTCTAGATATCCTTATGGATATAATTAAACACACGTAGTTTTATGTGTTTACGTCAAAGATGTTTTGAGTTATAGAAGGGTCAAAAGTGGCACCAAGTGGTTCGTGTAATATTACACTCGGCGCTGGCTAGCCAGTTCCTTTGCTTGAACTTGGCTTGACACGCTGCCGCGTGTCTAGATACGTCAATGGGCCATCCTGGGCATCCTGTATCTTAATGTCGTTTATTTACTCTTAAAAGTGACATTCCATTTCCAACTGCAGCTGCAATACTGTTCATTTTACTATTGAAACGCGTCGCTGTCACTGTCAATTTCCATAGTAAAATGAACAGTATTGCAGCAGCAGTTGGAAATGGAATGTCACTCTTATTTTGACCACTTAAGTACTTAAATGCTCTGTGGTAAAAACGTAAACGAAAATTACAATACTTTAGCTAATCTGTTAAAAAATATACTGAACGAAAAAATTCCCGTCAAATGCATAATTATAAACAAAAAACCAAAAAAAACCTGGCTTACCCAAGGTTTGAAAATATCTTGCACTCATAAAAGGTTATTAAAAATACTCTCCTGCAAATCAAATAGCTCCGTTCTTAAAGAACACTATAAGCAATACGCAAACACTTTGAAAAAGGCAGTCTTAAAATCAAAGAAATTAAATTACATACATGAAATGGAACAATCAACAAATAAAACCTTAACCATGTGGAAAATTATAAACAAGCTGAAAAATAAAGTAAAGGTGAAAAAAAACTTAAAAATAAATATTTTGCCTCAAAACACTATAACCGAAAATCCTAAGGTCATAGCAAACACGTTTAACGATTTCTTTGCATCTGTTTACGCTGGTCAGGAATCACATCAAGGAAACCCCGTAGTTACTGCGCGCGGTCGCCCAGTTCGCACTCTAGTTACTAAATCGATGTACTTACACCCAGTATCTGAACTAGAGGTGTTTAAAATTATACGTGGACTCAAGAATACATATAGCACAGGAATTGATGATATCCCTTCATCATTAATTAGGTTATGCGCCACCGAATTGGCAAAACCACTATGCATGCTGATAAATCAGTCGTTTAATGAAGGAGTATTCCCGCAGCCGCTTAAAATATCAATAATTAAACCTATACACAAGAAAGGTGATACTCATGACACTAATAACTATCGACCCGTAGCACTCTTGCCCACCCTTTCTAAAATATTTGAAAAAGCTATGTGCAACCGAGTTTACCAATTTCTAGAAAAAAATCGGATACTGGACGACAAACAATATGGCTTTAGAAAATATCGGTCAACTGCTCTCGCGCTTACCAACTACACACAAGAGATTATGGACACCTTAAATAATAAACACCACGCGGTTGGATTACTCTTGGACCTCACGAAAGCATACGACAAAGTTTCACATAGAATATTGCTCAACAAATTATACGGATCGGGAATTAGAGGGTTAGCTCATGACTGGTTCAAATCTTACCTAGAGAAGCGAACGCAGCTTGTCCAAATCGAATACCTAAATCCGTCTACTAATGAGATGGAAATAATTCGGTCAAATATTATAGAAGCGCAAGGCTCAATCCCACAGGGAAGTGTTTTAGGTTGTCTCCTCTTTTTATTATATATTAATGATCTCCCGAAGGAGATCGATGCCAAATGCACTTTATTTGCAGATGACGTTTCTCTCCTTTTTGATTTCGATAATACGGAAAATTGTAATGTAAAACTAACACAAACCTTAAATAATATAAATGAATGGATGCGCGACCACAATTTAACAATAAATACGAATAAAACTAAATTAATACAATTTTATCCTCATCAAAGAACGCCTCTACAGTTAGAATTATTACTAGATAACACGGAAATTGAAGAAGTAGAGCATTTCAAACTACTAGGTGTTACTCTAGATAACCATATCAACTGGAAAACTCACATCGCATGCGTTAAAACGAAAATATCCCAGTTTCTGTACGGACTCTTTACGCTCCGGAAAACAACAAACTTTGGTACAGCACTGTCAGCTTACTATGCCTTTACACAGTCTTGGCTACGTTATGGGATTGTAATATGGGGCGACAGTACAGATGCACACGACATATTTGTCATGCAGAAAAAATGCGTTCGTGTATTGGTGGGTATCCAAGAACCCGATAGCTGCAAGCCACATTTTTTTGAGCACGGCATACTTACGCTACCATGTCTTTATATTTTAGAATTATGTATTTATGTCAAAAAAAACATACACTTGTTCAAACAGCTGCCAAATCGAAGGCTAAAATACAAACTTGAACTACCTGCGCCTAAATTACAAATATATAGGAAAAGCCCTCTTTATGCAGCAGCTAAATGCTACAATCATATTCCGGACTTTATAAAGGCAGAGGAAAGAGAGACAACATATACAAAAAGATTGAAATGGTTCCTTGCGAGAAAAGTATATTATTCTATTAATGATTTCTTTGCAGATAGCTTTAATATGTAATTTATTAGTTTTATTTATATAATTTAATAATTTAATAGGATGCTACTTATTGTGCTGTATTGCATGACATATGTAAATATTATAAATCTTAGTTTAAGGAAATGTTTGTCATACCCTTTTAGGGTCCATGAGGTACTTACTTGTATAAATGTTGTAACATCTCTTGTTGTAACCATGGCACAATAAATGATTGATTGATTGATTGATTGATTGATTGGTTTTGACGTTACATTGTCATCGAACAACAACAGCCCTTTTATTCTGAATGAAAGTACCTATTTATCAACTATTAAACCGAAAACGCAGCACACACGGCTTTCTATCGTCGCCTAACGGTCCATATTGTGTGTAATATGCATAGTAGTCATAAGTATGCACAGCGCGTCGCTCTTTTGACTTTTTGAGGTGCACTAGCTGCATTTAGGTGCAGAAAACCGTGCGAGTCGGACTCGCCCACCGAGGGTTACGTACTTTTTAGGGTTCCGTACCCAAAGGGTAAAACGGGACCCTATTACTAAGACTTCGCTGTCCGTCCGTCCGTCCGTCTGTCACCAGGCTGTATCCCACGAACCGTGATAGCTAGACAGTTGAAATTTTCACAGATGATGTATTTCTGTTGCCGCTATAACAACAAATACTAAAAACAGAATAAAATAAAGATTTAAATGGGGCTCCCATACAACAAACGTGATTTTTGACCAAAGTTAAGCAACGTCGGGAGGGGTCACCCATCCAGGGTGACCGTTTTTTTTTTGCTTTTTTGTTTTTTTTTTGTATTGTGGTACGGAACCCTTCGTGCGCGAGTCCGACTCGCACTTGCCCGGTTTTTAGTATTTGTTGTTATAGCGGCAACAGAAATAGCTCATCTGTGAAAATTTCAACTGTCTAGCTATTACGGTTCATGAGCTACAGCCTGGTGACTGACAGACGGACAGTGGAGTCTTAGTAATAGGGTCCCGTTTCTACCCTTTTGGTTACGGAACCCTAAAAACGGACCCTTTCAAAGCGTGCTCACTAAGGATTCCTTATTCTTACTACCGCGATGTATACTTGTTAAGTTAATACAGTTAGACCAAGAAAAGTCTGCAGCGATTTTGATAGCCCACGCAGTGCAAGCGTCATTTTAAACGTCAAATTTCTATGAAATCGTTGCACTGCGTGGGCTATCAAAATCGTTGCAGACTTTTCTTGGTCTAACTCTATAATTGAACTAGTAAAAACCACGCAAATATTTATAGTGAACTGTACACCATAAAGCGAAATAATTGGACCACGGCCGCCATATTGTATAGGCCGGATGTGACGTCACTGATGCATGCTAGATTAAAACCGTACATCCCAGGAACAAATGTGAGATTAGTGTGATGACCTCATGTGTGACGATTGTACTTACTTGTGAGGTTGCAAAAGCTTTGTCCCGACAGGTGTTCAAAATTGTGGCAAGTTCTAATCTTGCCTGAGTTACACTGATTATCACAGTCTATACAACAATACAGTCATTCGACGAAACCGCCTACACAGGGCAATCGAGCGGGGTGCGCGGGGCGAGGGGTGGGTCGCGCGCACCCGAGCTGCATACTGCGCTCCTAACAATAAGTGCAATAACTCATATTAAATTATCATTAAATAATATACCTTGTTCTCATACAATGTGTCACACAAGCGACTGAGATTTCAAAATTAGTTATTGCACTTATCGTTAGGAGGGCAGCATACATCCCCATAGTTAGTAGCTCGGTAGGATTATGACTACACGGTAGAACACCATCTAACGATCAATTAATAAATTTCTCATCTCAGCAGCTCGAACAAGGGTACTTTGCTTCTTAAAAACAGTGAGCAAAATGCGATTTTGCTCACTGAGTCATTTTGTCTCACTCAGTGAGCAAAATCGCATTTTGCTCACTTAGTGATACAGTATGAGTGAGCAAAACCGCATTTTGCTCACTGAGTGAGACAAAATGACATTCAAGTGACCTTTATAGTCAAATGTTATTTCAACATGCGTGGTCTAATAATCTAAGTTCGATATACTTGGGTTCTATTATCTCTGTCCCTCTAGGTATGTTCTCACTGCTTAGGGTGAAAAATTTTGTGTACTACACGAGATCAAAGTTATTTACATCTCGTGCGCTTTTGAATCCCTTACTACGCTCAAGATTCTAAATTAGATTCACTCGCTACGCTCGTGAATCTATTATAGAATCTTTCGCTTGCACGGGACTCAAAATAAGCACTCGAAGAAATATCAAACTTTGATCTCTTGTTGTACAAATAACTATTGTTAAGTTAGTTTTACTCATTCTTAGATTTATTTTAGTTTATAATTTGTATGTTTAATCTATTGTAATCTAAATGTTTATAATTAATAAACTAAACTAATATTGTATGAGCTTGAGGTCTTTATCCCAAGAAAAATGTTGATAGCGCGATTCAGGATTTTGAATACACGGAACAACGCCATCAAACGACCAATTCGGTACCTAACTAAATCAATACAGTCGCTTTTACGGCTGTGGGTTCGGTTTCGGGTGTGGGGGAGAGTAGCTTGAGCTCCGGCCTAAAGTGGTAAAGACTTTAGGCCGGAGCTCAAGCTACTCTGTCTTTCCTAAAAACTCGATTAGCCCTAGCTTGCCCGAATACACAGGTTGCGTAGCCAACGTGCCAATCGTTTACGCTCCGTAGCGCACGAAACGCAACTATCACTCGCACTAATATGGAAGAGTGATAGAGATGACTACGGAGCGTAAACGATTACTTAATTAGCACGTTGGCTACGCACCCAGGTGTGAGCCAATAGGGCAGCAGAGCGGAACGTTTTTAGGGTTCCCGTACCCAAAGGGTAAAACGGGACCCTATTACTAAGACTTCGCTGTCCGTCCGTCCGTCCGTCTGTCACCAGGCTGTATCTCACGAACCGTGATAGCTAGATAGTTGAAATTTTCACAGATGATGTATTTCTGTTGCCGCTATAACAACAAATACTAAAAACAGAATAAAATAAAGATTTAAGTGGGGCTCCCATACAACAAACGTGATTTTTGACCGAAGTTAAGCAACGTCGGGCGGGGTCAGTACTTGGATGGGTGACCGTTTTCTTTTTGCATTTTTTTTCCGTTTTTTTTTGCTTTATGGTACGGAACCCTTCGTGCGCGAGTCCGACTCGCACTTGCCCGGTTTTTTAATCATTTACACGTTTTTAAACTTAGTCGTATTATCGTACCCTTTAGCATAAAGGATGACTTCACGGCACAGTGGCTATGCGATAAAAACAAGCGGTGTAATATGGCTAAATAAAGTGTTATTTCTTCTTCCTAGTCGAATCCTCATGTCTGAGGGTCGTGACCACCATAAGTCGCTCTGTGCTGCAGTGCTCTCCATCCTGGCCGATTCATTGCCTTCCTTAAGGAACCCAGGAACCCCTCGCGTGTAACATCTTGAATGGCGTTGAACCAGCGTTATTTAGGTGCTTTATTTAAAGGTGTTCACAATATCTGAACATGCACTTTAACGCCTTGACAATAGATACGTGCTCAGATATTTGTGAGCACCTTGGCCGCTCAGATATATCTGATGGCGACTGTACAGTGACTATGTGATAAAGCAAGCGGTGTAATAAAGTGTTATTTAGGTGCTTTATTTACTTGTAAGGGGTCGTCCAGAAATCACGTGATCATATTTGGCCTATTTTTGCTCCCCCTTCGGTGATATTTAGTGATTTTAACGCAACCCCCCCCCCCCCCATAATTATCAAGATCACGTGATAATTATGATACGGGGTAGGTAGGTAGGTACTTATCCTAAGACGCTAAGCAAGTTTTTTTCTTTTTCATTTATTTATTAACACAAAATAATACATTTAAAGAATTATGACAGCGAACAAAGCCCCCTGAGGCTTAACTGCCGCTGTAATCGCTCTTATTTACTATTAATATTAAGTATATTAAACTATGGAGTATTTCATTTCACGTCTAATGTGAAATGAAATACACATGTTTCAAGTCTAATGTCGTTTCTGCTGCATTGCGTATATATTCAAGATGCTTTCTCTCAATAACAGGTACGTTTTACAGTACATATGGCCCTATGTTCGACATAGTTACATAATGTGCTAATTATCGCACTAATAGTGCCGTAAAGTTAACACCACATAATGTATGTATTGTAAAGATGTTGCAGTTTCTAACTAATTGATAGGTATAACACACGATATAACTATCGGATTTCCTGCTGCAAAATCATTATCAGTCATTAATTCATTATCGATTACATGATTACGAGCGTAATCGAGTGATTAGTAGTTACCACTTGGAGAAATTCGTAAAGAACGGCCATATACTTACTGTACTGAAGAAACACATGCACGGTGGCTAAAAAATAACTACGTTCGCGTTCATCCCAGGGAGGTTTTGGGATTATACTGAGCAACTTTTAGTGTGGGAACGACAGCGAAACCGCGAAACTTGTATTGTAATGTAAATAACTATTGCGGTGGAGAGCAACTTTTAATACAATACAATACAAATTTTCTTTATTGCACAACCTCAAAAACGTTTACAGAGAGACATACACACATAATACATGAAGACAGAGGTAACAACAGGCGGTTTTATCGCTAAAGAGCGATCTCTTCCAGACAACCTTTATAGTCTCTTTAGGTACTTAAATAAAAGTAAACAAATAATTTGTACATTTTCGGTAGTTATAACATTTATTGATTAACCAACCAAATAGAAAACCGCCTGGATCTGTCACTGAACGACCTGACCTTAACCTACATTATTTGATCGTATAATGTTTTCATCTACCCTCAACTGGCTTAACGAGCCATTTGAGGGTAGATTTTGTTCACTTTTATTTAAATACCTAAAGATAGAGTACTTATAGGTAGTGGTGTTTATAGTCCTCCTTCTTCTTCCTCGCGTTATCCCGTCATTTTGCCACGGCTCACATAGGAGCCTCGGGTCCGCTTGACAACTAATCCCATGATTTGAAGTAGGCACTAGTTTTTACGAAAGCGACTGCTATCTGACCTTCCAATCCAACCCAGAGGGGAAACTAGGCCTTATTGGGATTAGTGGTTTCCTCACGATGTTTTCCATCACCGAAAAGCGACTAGTAAAATATCAAATGATGTTTCATACATAAGTTCCGATAAACTCATTGGTACGAGCCGGGGTTTGAACCCGCGACCTCCGGATTGCAAGTCGCACGCTGTTACCGCTAGGCCACCAGCGCTTCCGCTAGGCCACCAGCGCTTCCGCTAGGCCACCAGCGCTTCCGCTAGGCCACCAGCGTTTTATAGTGGTGTATATCTTTATCTAGATAAGTATTTACCTGGAATGAGATCGGAAGGTCGTCCACGACCACAGGGCCCTCGTTTTCCGCCATTTTGTTTTAGGTTTTCTTGTAACTCACGGGAAGTCTATCCGAAAATCCATTATTTAATACCTGAAAACAAACATTACAGGATTAGGCTATTATGTTGTGAAGCATAAATTAAAATCTAAAGTTTAGGTATGCACTCTTCATCTTTTCATTAGGTAAAATTTTATGTAAGGTAAGGTAAATAGTGCGGTTAGCACCATTTTGATACTGACATATTCGCTAGCGTAACTTACTTTTTGTGCATCTCGCTCGTACTCGCATAGTGCGAGCGAGATGTACCTATAGCAAAGATCATTAAGTAGATACCTATAGAAATTAAGTTACGCAGACGTTATACAATTGAAAATAAAAGACATGTTTTCGAGATAGTTCGTGATTTTTAGTGTTCCGTACAAAACTTTGTTTACGGAACACTTATGGGATCACTTCGGTCTTGCAAATCAGTTATTTTCTATAGAGCCAACTTTAATGTTTTACCGTTATTCTTTGAGTCTGCCCTCACAAATATAGTCTAGTGTGATGACACAAAATTAAATACAAAACACACGATAATCCGCATCCGTCTTGCTCACGCTTACGTTCCGTCAGAGAGAGAAAAGAAAACGAACCTTTTGCCTTAAAAGATGCTTCGCAACCTTGTCTGGCAACGTCAGTCACACTCCATAAACTTAAGTAACATCGCGTTTACTTGGCGAACGTAAGTTGCAAAAGTCGGTAGAATCACTGGACTGAATCCATAAGGGTCTCGCCCTAAAGGGCAACTTTACCGTCCCCGTGGGAAAAAATAACTGGTTTTATGACCCGTGTCTAGACAAGACACCTGGTATCTATCTCTGTATCTCTAGGTATTTAAATAAAAGTAAACAAATAATTTTTACTTTTTCGGGTATTAACATTTCTTGGCTTAACAAACCAACCAAATACAAAACCGCCGGGATCTGTCACTGAACGAGCAGGGGGCCGATTTTTGAATTTCGACCGATCGATTTCGTGTATTTCGTTCGATAATATCTCCACTATTAGGCCTTTAAAGTCTACTAATACAATTGAAAACGAGGGGTCAATACTTACCACTCGATTCCAAATTTCTATCGTTCGTTGCTGTGCCGTAATATGTGGGTGAACCCTTAGTAAACGTAAAACAGCAAACTTAAAAATCTTAACTTAATTTTAGTTGAACTTCGATCAATATCCAATCATGTTTCGAATTTTAAAATTGGAACGTGTCTACGCATTCATTACGCACCTGTCTACAACGGTCGCACAACTGTTCTAACCCGCAGCAGGTGGGGTGTTACCGAAAATATAGTGATCATTCATTATTTGAAATGGTAGGTTCAAGTATCACCCAACACCTAAGACAGTAAATTTTTGCAGTTTTAATTAATCTTTAAGCTTAATAGCAACGTTCGCAGACGTTTCTTCTTGATAAAAAAATAATTAATTGATTAAGTTAATTATGAAAGTATGGGTGTATTTCATTCGCCAACAAACTGTTTCGCAGTTTGGCGAAGTTTTGTAATAGTTATTAGTATTAGGTAGTGTTTCTTGTTTATTAGCAATTAAAAAAAAACTAAAAATGGCGTTAATGATGATACTTCCACACTTTGTCATTGTCAAGTCTGGGGAGGGTTAGCTTTGGTCCTAATGTAGAGCCAAGTGTAAAAATATGTTTTAAATATAAAACCTGTTAAAAGTTTTCTATTCTTTACGAGTATATCCTGCTACCCCAAGGTTGTCTGGAAGAGATCGCTTACAGCGCCTGTTGCTACCATTACTTACACTGTAAATCTGTTATTGTATTTTTCTTTGTGGTGCAATAAAGTGTATTTTCTCAAAAATGGACGGCAAAGTCGACTTTGCCGTCTAAAAAATAGGTCGCGAAGCGCGTAGTTTATGGGCAAGTCAAAATTAAAAAGTTAAAAACATTGCAGTCTCGATTTTAGGACTGCAATATTGCATACAAATTCCATTATTTGTCGAGTTCCAAACTTTTTAAAAGTTGTAATGGCCATATCAAATGAAGGCACAGGCCCATCAAACAGCCAAACAGATGATTAATACCGCGACTATTTAGTTGTCTCAAATAGGTTAGCGTATTTTTGGCAGAAAAATACACTTTTATTTTTTTATTAAAAAAAATAAAAAGGCGGCAAGGCCTTTTTTCTGTGAAAATATATACGTAAGAACGTTGCTTTTGTAAAATATTTCTATGATATTTATATTTCTTGCACCATTTTTGAGAAAAGCACTATATGGGTCAATTTCACCAAACGAGCATTTTTGTCTAATTCCCATGGAATTTTGAAATACCAACATTACACAAAAAAAAATATGCTGAGAATTTGATAAAAAATATAATAAATATTAATTTTCTTATGGGATAAAAATATTCATAAAACTATAAAAGTTATTTAAATTTAAAATTCTGGTCAGGGCACGGGAATTAGTGTGTCCATGGAAATTAGATTTTACTAGGACGGAAATTAGAACACGGCACGGGAATTGTTTTCTTAACTTATTTTGGTACTTAAAACTATTATTTATGTATATTTTAATCTACAATAATATACTGCAACCACACTGAAGTGGCATCGGACATATTTACCTTCTTTAATTTTAGTTCCGAACGACAAATCTACGAAAGTATGTTACACTAAAAACTACGTATTTGAATAATCCTTTCCTTTATTTTAATGGTAACTAATCTCTCTTTCTTAGTAAAATGTACATATTTCAAAACAATACTTTGAGTAGTTTCGTAAACTTGTCCGCCTTTACATACAAAACTATTAATTAAAAAGTGTCATTATGTATCTGCATGTAGATAGGTACAAGGTGTATGATCTGGTATATGGTCTTATAGGAAATGATACTAAGAAATAAATAGGGGCACATTGAGAAGAAGTTATTGTGTAAGTTAATCTGAAGAAATCGAATATGCTGCCTTCATAAATTAATAACCCAAAAAAATTGTTTGAACACATATGAGGTAAGGTGGGGTAAGACTATCACCGGGGTAAGACTATCACTTGTATGGAATCCTCATACTGTTAGTCTTGCCCTGATCAAAATAAACTAAGTTAGTCTTACCCCGCCTTACTTTACACATAGGTATACGGGGTGTCCCTGCCCTGCGGGAAAATCTTCAAAGTGTAGGTTGGTCATGTAATTTCTCAAAAATATCATAATCTTCCTAAACAATACTTGCTAAAACAATACCCCCTGGCACTGACTAAAATAACCGACTTGGTTTCTCATTACATCCCAAAACTTTTTTGTAGTAGAGTAGAAGAACTGCGTTGCGAGATTTGCATCTTTTTACATGAATTCTTTTTGATAGGATCCCATCTCTTTTTGTAGGCTGTCCTTCTTTCCGGGTAATCATACCCATACCATACTGATACTATGTTTATACATATCATAATACATCTTTATTCATACTCACATCGTCCATCGTAGTGTACCTTTACTTTCCCTACTAATTATAAGAACTAAAAGGTAACGTTGTTATCGCATATATTTCTATAGGATTACAAACTTAATTATGCAGTTATCTTTAGAACGTGACTAATATTGCAGTATTATTAGATTTTTATTGGCTTAAAAAGCTAAAACCTAATTACGTTTCTAATTTGGAACTTGTGGGTATGCTAGAAGTACCTTAAAATAATATTGATTGAGAGTGATTGTGCCAGTGACAAAACTAAGGGATTTTAAAGTGTATTAATTCTTAGACTACATGCTCAAATTAAATGTTATTTAGATAGAATGTTATTGAGATTTGATGGTACGGCCGTGCCACTTTGTTTTGCTCGACTTGGCCGCGGCACTGCCGTGCCCCGAGATCCTTTGTCCTTCTTCAGGCCTCAAACTATCTCCATGCCAAATATGTATTATCATGATGATATTGTTTCAGCGGCTTAAGCGTGACAAGATAACAGACAGACAGACAGAGATACTTTCGCATTTATAATATAGTAAGAATAGGATATATTTAGTTTTTCTTGTACCTATTAGAAAAGCTAATTTATAACAACTAATCTATTAAACGAGCAATTCTTGTATATATTTCGGGGATCTCGGAAACAGCTCTAACGATTTCGATGAAATTTGATCATATATGGGCGTTTTCTGGGATGAAAAATCGATCTAGCTAGGTGTCTCTGGGAAAACGCGCATTTTTGAGTTTTTATGTAGGTATATGTTTTCCGAGCAAAGCTCGGTCTCCCAGATATTTAAACTTTATACGGCTTACGCTGTCAGCTGTCAAATTTACAAAAAAAACCATTGTAAATTTCATTCATTTTGTTTCATGTAACCTTAGGTACGGGTATTATAATATGTAATAATTCCAAATATGTTTATATAATATTTTAATGTTATAATATGATCAATGAATAAGGTAAGGTGGCGCAAGACTAACATTACGAGGATTCCATACAAGTGATAGTCTTACCCCAGTGTCGTCTTACCCCACCTTACCTTACGTATTAAAATTGTCCGGGTTATTCGGGTCCACCCTGTAAGTATGTACTATAGTACTTATACTAAAAAACCGTTCATAGATTTTTGTGCATTCTTTGAGATTTCCTTAAATGTAAAATAGAAAGATATACGTCATATTATTATTACATATAATATATATTCAATGCCAATATATATATATATATGTCATAATAATATGACGTAAACATTGCCAATTAACTTACAGTGCCCCCAATTAAAAAATTGTTGACAATAAATGTAATACTTTCTAATTCCCGTGCCACTTAATCAGCTGTTTTAGGTAAATATTCTATGGGAATTAGGGCACGGAAATTAGAATTCGTAATAAAAAAATTCGCCAAAAATTTAAATCGTGTTTAACCAAACTGTTATGTTATCGCTTACATAAAGATACATAAAGGGTTCCTAAATATGACAATTGTTATTGAAAAGCTATGTGGGAAATAAAATTTATAAGGGGCATCGAAATTAGAAAAAAATTGTCGCCCACCCGGATTCCGAAATACTTATGCGATTTGCTCGAACACGCCGCGGCTTGACTTACATCCGCTTGCTTTGAGAAAGAGCCGAATACTGCCAGTACAGGTGAGGCGGGACACGAGGCGGTTCAGATACATACATTGGTTGTCAGAGGCCTTTGAGTTTTGCCGACGAAATTTTACTCGCGCGCTCGGACAAAATTTAAACTTCGATCACGAGTTATTTACCACAATGAAGTTAATAGTGTATGTGCTCAGTGATAGTAAATATCATATATTTTAAGTATTTGACACTAAATTAGTGATACTAATGTAGAATTTTTCATAGGATTTTTCATTATGCTCAAAAGTAGATTCCGGACAGGGCACGGGAGTAGTAATTTGAGCCTTTAGGTATTTTTAAGTGTACTCTAAAAACCAATTAATCAGTGAATTCATGTGTAACCCGGTGTGAAAGTGTGGCTTCTTTATGTAAAAAAAAAAACTGGTAAGTATTATCTGATGCTAACCCGCGATTTTCATCATGGACAGAAAAAAAATCGTGTTCAGAAATTGACCCATATATGACTCGGCTGGAAGGCTACTTGCTGGCTTCGGATTCAATTAAACGGACTCCCAAGGTCGTCCGTTTAAAACGAATCCTCAGCCTGCAAGTAGCTACTTCCGAGCCTCGACAATAATGTACTATTACTTACTTATTTACTCGAAAACAGTTTTCAATTCGCTGACATAAGGGCTATGGGACATATTTTTCAGTATGATTTGTACAGTCTCCATCAGATATATCGGAGCGGCCAAGGTGTTCATAATATCTGAACACGCACTCTAACGCCCTGACAATAGAGGCGTGTTCAAATATTTGTGAGCGCCTTGACCGCTCCGATATATCTGGTGGCGACTGTATACCCATATTTTTAAACGTGACTGTAACTGTGTTAAAATAAAATAACATCACAGTGTATGAGTGTAATAAAGTCAGTATACCATAATATGTTCTTGGATTCTTATCTTTCGGTTATCTACTGCCGTATTCGAACTTCAAGATATTCACAAGAGACGACACGTACTAGATCCATTTTTGATACGTTATAGTTTAGATATCAACTAGTTATCTTTTGCAGCGCAATTCGGGCATCCAATGTCACTTTTACGTTAGATAGAGTAAGATATCTATTAGATGTGAATTGGATCTCTACGTCATATCTTGTGGAAATCGTTCAAGAGTATCTCCAGAATCGCGCAAATGTCAAATTTGACAGGTTAGATCTTAAACATATCGTTATCGTATTTTGGTGATGTCTAAAAGATATCTAATAGATGCCTATTTCAAAATCCGAATCGGACCCCTACTGTAATAAATGTACTTATGCTAGACTTATGTATTTCGCAAAAGTGACACATATCTCTACTATGTAGTAAAACACTTGAGCAAATACTTAACAATTTAAAAATGGACAATAGGTAGGTAGGTACTTTGTTGTGTTCGCGTTATAATTTTACAAACTGTGTTTAGTATAAATTCCTATAGTCCGTTTTTTTAGCATTAGAAAGAACTTCGCAGAAGTAAGCTTGTGGTTCCAAATCCGGCACTTAGCGGTAATAATTTGAAGTAAATTATATGTATTGACCATGCTACATTAGATAATTCAATAATTATTAACAATTAAATAGCCTGAAGAGAGGCCTATTGCTCAGCAGTGGGCGGGTGAAGGCTAGAATGATGATGATGATGAAATAGCCTGATAAAAACTGCACGCTTGCTTCTGTGGAGTTCTTTCTAATGCTAAAAAAACCGGGCAAGTGCGAGTCGGACTCGCGCACGAAGGGTTCCGTACCACAATGCAAAAAAAAAAAACAAAAAAGCAAAAAAAAAAACGGTCACCCATCCAAGTACTGACCCCTCCCGACGTTGCTTAACTTTGGTCAAAAATCACGTTTGTTGTATGGGAGCCCAATTTAAATCTTTATTTTATTCTGTTTTTAGTATTTGTTGTTATAGCGGCAACAGAAATACATCATCTGTGAAAATTTCAACTGTCTAGCTATCACGGTTCGTGAGATACAGCCTGGTGACAGACGGACGGACGGACGGACAGACGGACGGACGGACGGACAGCGAAGTCTTAGTAATAGGGTCCCGTTTTACCCTTTGGGTACGGAACCCTAAAAACGAACTATAGGTAGAGTAAAACCAAAGTCTGCAGCGATTTTGACGGCTCCCTGACACTGCGGGGTTGCGAACTGCATCGCAGCCATAATTTGTGTGTTTTTAGTTTTAACCTCTAGCCGCCCAGATACCTATAAAAAAGTCTCCTGTTCCATTCTAATTTGAACCTTAATACAATACAAATACAATACAAATCGTTTATTGACCAAATATTTTTACAATTGACATCACAGATTGAACTTAGCAGAAAATTTGATTTTACAATTAAACTTAATATCCATCCGCCCCAAACTAGGCGCAGCCTGTATCTCGGGAACCGGAAAAATAGAATTTACTGAGAGACTTTCACAAAACTGAATATGATGGCCGTTTTTTTTTTTTAAGAACTAAGAAGAATACATATCAAAATTGCATTTTTTTTGGCAAATTTTGACGTCTGGGTGGCTAGAGGTTAAGATATATTTTGTAATAATATGTATGCTAGTTTTAAGTTATTTATCTATGGGCCAATAGTTGCCTGAAAATAAATATTTTCATTCATATGCAGTGCAAGTGTTATTTATACGACATAATTTCATAGAAGTTTGACGTTTAAGATAACACTTGCACTGCGTATGCTATCAAAATCGCTGCAGACTTTTCTTGGTCTAACTCTAAAGTATGTGGGTAATTTCGTATGTCGGATAGTTCCGAAAATCAGGGGAAAATCACCCATAATACTATCATAATAAGTGTCCCTTTTCGGAACTAAGTATCCGATGGTTTTCGACATACGGAATTATCCGAATACACCGTAATTACAAAAAGTGACAGAGGTTTTTAGAAAAAAGTGTACCTACCATTTACTTTTTTTTTCGAAAAAATAACAACTTTTGTGGTTATTTAATTGGGTTATTTTAATTTTAAAGGAATAAATACATGTTTTAAAGTACCCTAACTTCACCACCGGTCCCTAACTTCGCCGAATAAACTGTTGGTAGGTATCAGACGCTAAAAAAAATCTGAATTGATTACTTTTATGACATTGAACGTCATTTATATTTCGCAAATTCTGTAATTAGTTAAGATAAGAATAAAATTCATGACACGATAAAACAAAAATTGTAGACATACCTACCGCATAGGTATATATGTAACTATTTCTTTATCAAAATCATCCAATCAAATATGTACTTTATTAACCTGTTTATAAGATGTATATTAAGTTGAATATGATTTGTTTTCATAGTGATAGCAGGTGATAAGGCAGATAAGTCTATCTTTGTGGGGTTAGTCAATGATTTTATATGATAAAACAATAGATAATATAAATAAAATGTCCTTTAGTCTACCTATGCTACCTATGCAATAATAAGTAAGTACTTAACATGTAGATAACTATTGCACGATTATTAATTCATTAAGTAAGTAAATACTCTTTATTGGACCAATAATTATACATTTTACATACATGTAAAACTACAAAGAAATTTTAATGGAACAATAGAACGCGGTAACAACAGGTGGTCTTATCGCTAAAAAGCATTTAGAAAAAGCATTTAACTATTTAGAAATTAATTTGTTAACTTTGACCAATGTATTTTATCTAGAATTGTAAATAACTATATCATATTTCACATGTACCTGTGTGATCTGTAACACGCAGTGCAAGTGTTATTTATACGTCATAATTTCATAGAAGTTTGACGCTTAAAATAACACATGCACTGCGTGGGCTATCAACATCGCTGCAGAGTTTTCTTGGTATAACTCTACCAATAAAGAAACTGAACTGATCTGAACTGTATAGGTATCTAAATATGTTGACCATGTTTATATGGAATTATTATAGGTAGGTAGGCTTTAAGATAAATTAATTATGGCAAATGTAATAAGTGCAATAACTAATATTTTGTTTGTTTAAGTTACTAATTTCTTTCTGATTGTCCGTATGTATATGTGCGTTATTATAATAACACCCCCTCCCACCCCTCTCCCATCCTTTTTTTCAGGGAATATAAGTTTGTATTTGGTGTACCTAATAAAAATAAAAAATACTTTAGGTAGAAAATGTCATGATTTTTGTCAAATTAAAGTCAATGGCTTTTGAAACAATTGCAAAAATTCATTAAATAGACTTTACAACATTACCTACATATGCAATACTTACTTATCTACTGAATTTTAAATAGCCTATCTAGACACGCGGCAGCGTGTCAAGCCAAGTTCAAGCAAAGGAACTGGCTAGCCAGCGCCAAGTGTAATATTACACGAACCACTTGGTGCCACTTTTGACCCTTCTATAACTCAAAACATCTTTAACGTAAACACATAAAACTACGTGTGTTTAATTATATCCATAAGGACATCTAGAAGCCCAAATTTCATGAAGCTAGCTCAAACGGTTATAAAGATATGAAGGTCAAAAAGTCGTAAATTTTAAGACTGACTGACATACCTATAGTACCTAAACCTAACCTACTTCCAGATGACCTAGAAGGATGAAATTTGGAATCCAGCTCAGTTATTGTGTGAAAGCGTAGGAAAAAATCTAAAAATTAAAAAAAGTTATAAAATAGGGGGGGTCCCCATACAAAAAAAACCATTTTTTATTGTGACTGACATATAAGTACCTAAACCTAACCTACTTCCAGATGACCTAGAAGGATGAAATTTGGAATCCAGCTCGGTTATTGTGTGTAAGCGTAGGAAAAAATCTAAAAACAAAAAAAAGTTAATAAATAGGGGGGGTTCCCATACAAATTTCTTTTTTATTGTGACTGACATATAGTACCTAAACCTAACCTACTTCCAGATGACCTAGAAGGATGAAATTTGGAATCCAGCTCGGTAATTGTGTGTAAGCGTAGGAAAAAATCTAAAAATAAAAAAAGTTAAAAAATAGGGGGGGTCCCCATACAAAAAACCTGTAATACGCGCTAAACAACCGGCCCACGGTGTGTCGTTGGCGGCGCGTGGCACCACATAATTAATACAAAGAACAGAAGTAAAAAACATGCAGCGGAAACACAAGAAAAAACATTAAATCTCAATACCTGCCTAGTTTTCTTTACAAAAAGTATTGATATCCCATCAAAAACATAAATGTAAAAAAGGAGAGCCAAGTTCAATACAAAAATTATGCTTGGATGTGGGGTTCGCCGCAAAAAGAATGGAGATTTAAATGAGTGCCAAGTTCTATGCAAAATCCAAATATGTATTTATAGGAACAAAATAACATTATAAACAAGTATTAAACTCTATTTCTTTGCTTTATTGGATACCTATAACAATTGCTGTTATTTAAAAAAAATGTGAGATCTTAAAGTAGGTTAGATTTGGCTTGGCCAGTTTTTATCAGAATTACAAAATATATATGTTGAATAACTTTATAAAATGATTGATGTAATGAAAACTGGCCAAGTCAAATCTAACCTGCTTTAAGATCTCGCATTTTTTTTAAATAACAGCAATTGTTATAGGTATCCAATAAAGCAAAGAAATAGAGTTTAATACTTGTTTATAATGTTATTTTGTTCCTATAAATACATATTTGGATTTTGCATAGAACTTGGCACTCATTTAAATCTCCATTCTTTTTGCGGCGAACCCCACATCCAAGCATAATTTTTGTATTGAACTTGGCTCTCCTTTTTTACATTTATGTTTTTGATGGGTATAACCTACAAAAGCAATAAACGTTAAAATGACGTAATTTACGTGTTAACTGCAAAACACCAATAAAATATTTACATTAAAAAAAACAATCCGACACTAAAAA
This sequence comes from Cydia fagiglandana, assembly GCF_963556715.1. NCBI lineage: Eukaryota > Metazoa > Arthropoda > Insecta > Lepidoptera > Tortricidae > Cydia > Cydia fagiglandana. The sequence goes on from NC_085956.1 coordinate 4,362,413, forward strand.
CTTCTTAAAACTATAAAAACACTGGCCACCAAATACACAAAAAAAAGTAAAAATTAAAAACAAAAGTTCACGCGGGAAACGTCCAATACGCTTCGCGGCACAAAAGTGAATACGAAATTGAATTTTCAAAATCGGAACAAACACTAACCGTTGTAACTTGGTCTGTGGAATTATATAAAAATCGACCTTTTCTCTCTACATTTGTACTAAGATAGAGCGGGAAGGAATACCAAGTTATAATGGCCAGTGCTTTACGTGCTAAAATGTTGAATGCGGGGGTGTCGTATAAAATTGAGTCATGATGCATTAAGATTAGATTGTGTTTTTAAAATATGGGTGTATAGATAAGTTTGTCGATTACGTATATGTTTTAGTCCAGTAGTGATAAGACATACAGTATGATGTAAATTTTGATGGGATTAGGTACGTGCGAGTATTTTTGATTAAATCAAAATGTAGATAATATTGGGTCGACCCCTCGTCTGGGACGCCACGTGCGTGGACACGCTCGCGCCGTCCCATCTTCCAGGGACCTCTTCCAGGGCTGGCGCCGCTGCCGATGCGGCCGAGCATCTCAAGCGGCGCAAATATGCAGCCATAGACACCGGCTGCATGTTTGAACCGTTTGGTGTGGAGACGCTTGGGCCGTGGGGTCAAGGCGCGCACAGCATTTACAAAGAATTAGCCAAGCGCCTTATAGACGCAACGGGTGACCGGAAGGCTGGAGCCTACCTCGCCCAACGCATTGGCGTTGCCGTTCAGCGCGGTAACGCCGCCAGCCTTCTGGGCACCCTACCGGAGGGCACAGACCTGGGGCCAATTTTTTATTTGTAGGTTTTTTATTTTTTAGGTAGTTTTAGTTTAGTATTTTTAGTTATTAGTTTAATTAATTTTTGTTCGTCATTATTATTTAGTTTATATTTATATTTAAGTTTAGTTTTTAATTAGTGTTGTTTGTTTACTTCCTTAATGTACATAAACTCGATAATATTATATTTTAAATAAAATACCTTTATCGATTATTTGGATAGTGTGACCAATTCTTAGGTGCCTATGAATAAATTATAAAACATAATGTATTCTGTGATGTTTGCATAACTGTATAATTTTAATTATGACACCTGTGTTTTAACTCTATTGCAGCACCTGGTATCTCTATTACAGAATTTGGTTAAGTAGGGCAGTTATCTACCTAATTATATTTTAATTTTAGGGCTGTATAAATGTTTTCTAAAATAAAAAGTTTATTTTATGTAAAGAGTACCTAAGTAATATAGGTACCTGGAAGATAAGCGTTCCATATTATGTCTTCCATCAAGCGGATGTCTTGTTTGAAACCAATGTGAAAAAATTAAAATAAATATACCTACATAAAACGTCTGAAATGAAAAAATACCTACCTACCTATGACCTATGAAAAAATCTACAGAATACAGATGTAGTGCATAATTGTTTTCCATTGTATTTTCTCGGAAAAGTTCGTATTTGTCATGCTACTTCAGTCAACCTCAGTTAGCTTTGTAGCGAGACTGACTGAAATAGCAAGGTTCGTACGTTTCCGTGAAAATACGATGGGAAATAATTGTGCACTATATCTGTACAATTAATTACCGGGGCTGAGATTCGAACTCAGAACCTCCTGCTTCGTATTCAGGATCCCTTCTAACTATCGTTAAATTAAATATATTAAGAACGAGTCACTCACATTTTATAAGTTGAAAAACGCACGACATGATTAATTTCCGTACCGACCCGTTCTAAATATATGTACTTACATAATATGTCTGTGTCTCACTTGGATTCACGGTAGTTTTGTTCTCTCTTCTTCCTCGCGTTATCCCGGCATTTTTGCCATGGCTCACACAGGAGCCTGGGGTCCGCTTGACAACTAATCCCATGATTTGACGTAGGCACTAGTTTTTACGAAAGCGACTGCCATCTGACCGCAACCCAGAGGAGAAACTAGGCTTTATTGGGATTAGTCCGGTTTCCTCACGATGTTTTCCTTCACCGAAAAGCGACTAGTAAATATCCAATGATATTTCGTACATAAGTTCCGAAAAACTCATTGGTACGAGCCGGGGTTTGAACCCGCGACCTCCGGATTGCAAGTCGCACGCTCTTACCGCTAGGCCACCAGCGCTTCCCGGTAGTTTTGTTATTAATAAAAATATCGTTATTTTTATCCTCTTTTCTCAACTTTTCCAAACCCCCTGTACCCCATCCTTACACCTGTGTGCGTGCCCACCTGTTACACCGGTGCATGTGTGCGTGCGTATGGATATTGTGTGTCGTAGGTGATGCGTGAAGGAGGGAAGGTTGCTCTACTTTATAATGCTATACATTTTAGGGGCCGTTTCCATGTTGCTTTTTGAACTCGTGACATGGCTGGCATGTCATGTCTATTGTCATGGCACTTTGGCATTCGTCTCTGAATCGCTGTCAAACTTCGGTCAGGGTGCGAAATTCCTGACTTCGGCGAAACTCGGCTCCGCTCGGCTCAGTATTGCTCCGAGAAATTATACTTGGTCAAGCAGATCTGGTCACTTGAAAAAGGCGGCAAATTTGAAAAATGTAGGCGCGAAGGGATATCGTATAGAAAATTAGAATTTCGCGCCTTTTTCTATTGACAATATTTTCTTGACCATCTATATTAGATTTGACACAACTTGACGTCCCTTTAGGTGCACGACCACAGATAAGATAATGGCTTGAATTTTGACAACCCTAAATAGCCAAAAGGGATAGTGCCATATATTAAAAAGGGGCAGCTTGATTCGACCCTGAACCGCTGTCAAACTTCGGTTTTGTAGGAAGTGTCATTTCTGTACGGTAGTGTAGTCCGGACTACAAGCGGAACGGAAGCGCTGGTGGCCTGGCGGTAAGAGCATGCGACTTGCAATCCGGAGGTCGCGGGTTCAAATCCTGGCTCGTACCAATGAGTTTTTCGGAACTTATGTACGAAATATCATTTGATATTTACTAGTCGCTTTTCGGTGAAGGAAAACATCGTGAGGAAACCGGACTAATCCCCATAAGGCCTAGTTTCCCCTCTGGGTTGGAAGGTCAGATGGCAATCGCTTTCGTAAAAAACTAGTGCCTACGTCAAATCATGGGATTAGTTGTCAAGCGGACCCCAGGCTCCTATGTGAGCCGTGGCAAAAATGCAGGGATAACGCGAGGAAGAAGAAGAAGAAGAAGTGTAGTCCGGACTAACTTTTTAATATATGGCACTATCCCTTTCGGCCATTTAGGGTTGTCAAAATTCAAATTCAAATTCAAGCCATTATCTTATCTGTGGTCGTGCAGGTAAAGGGACGTCAAGTTGTGTCAACTCTATATTGATGAACTCTAACATAGACGATACGTATAGATACGACACATATATAGGTCTATTATTTATTCAGTGCTCACACTTCATACACAATTGTGTCAGATACGTATCTTACTAATAATAAGCGTCTTGACACAGTTTTACTTTTTGGACATGGGAAAATGATAAGAATCGTAGAAGGTTAGAACAGCTATGGGAACGGTAAACATTTAGGTATTTTATTGTTATGAAAAATAATAGTCACTAATTAGAAGCGTATGCCACAAAACATAGCACCAACACTGAGAGAAAAATCATCACCAGGAATTAAAAAAAAGTTCTGTACTGGGGAAAAATTTGAAGTTTTAGTTATAATTATGGACGTTTCACTATTTCTGTAAAGTTTATTTATTTCTACAAACAGCTCAGTAATCCCAAATATAATTTCAACAAACAGATAATAGAAATTGCAAAAGTCAATTTGTTCCTATTAAGTAGTTAACTCTCCTTGTCCCTGGATTAAGTTTATTTTTGTAATTCTAAGTGTATTTTTGTTGTACTTTTCTCTCAGTGAAACTTATCAGAGAGGACAGAGGCTGCGAACACCAAAGTTAGCAAATTGCGGGCTTCTCTGCTCTGTCACTCTATTATATAATTAACCCTAAATTGGAGTAAAAGAGAAAGATGTCCGCAATTTGCGAACTTCGATTTTCGCGGTTATAGCCCAGAGTTAGCCTCTCCCTAGAGTCCCTAGTCCCTTAAACCTTTTCGACGCCGTGTCAAACACAAAAGCCACTCGGAAGCCACGTCACTGAAGTGTCAAAACTGAAATTGAACTTTATGCATATGCACGTAGGTCTATGTTGCTCTGTGGTCTGTGACCGATTAATCGGTCTTTGGCGTTGATCCTGCGGTGCGTATATATCGGTCATTGGCGTCCAAAAGGTTAAGTCCTTGATGGAAATTACTGCAGGGTGAAGAAATGTAGGTTACTATATTTCTTATCTTATGATTCAGTTTTAAGGATTTTCAAAATATTTAAATGATGCAATACTTACCTCAAGCAGGCGTGGCTCACTCCGCGATTTCGTCGCTTTGCTACAGGCAGCTAAAAGTACATCCGTTCGACCCCAATTTTGGGGTATGCCATAAGCCGCGCGTGGCGCTGTCGCCACCTAGCGGCCATATCTGTGCTGATAGTGACAGACGCGTTTTGTTAGAGAGTGATCGAGTCTTCTGTACCTAGTACTATTTATTTATTCTGTGCCTCAAGGGAGATAAATCGTCGAAACTCGATGTTATTAGTACTTTAGTACCTTTTGACAGTTCATGACAGCTTAATATCGTGACATTGTTGTGGCAGGTATCACGAAATGAATGAATGAATGAATGAAATGGGCCATCTACTTTTACAATTTTCCACAAAAGATTTTATGGTCACGAGCATGAAATATTGTATACTTAGTGCACTTTAACTACACTTTTGCTGATCAGTTAGGAAATGACTCATGATTTATGACACTAAGAAGTATGTACCTACTATAAGTACCTACAGGGAAAGAGAAACAAACAAAAGGTGGATAGCATAAACAAATTGAATGTTTTTGTTAAGAGCCAATAGGAGTGGTCATTTCTCCATACAAAAGTACTCGACTGTTCCTCCGTGGGTTTTGATGCTAGAGCAATGATTTTTTCAACACAGATTAATATTGTCAATAAGTATCTGTGTCGGTTTTGATTTTTTTGACATTTTTGTATTTAAGGCGCTAGAGCCCTTCAAAAATGGCCAAAGTGTCCTCATTGACTATGCCACAATGAGAGGCGTAGTATTCAAAACTGATATCAATTAGCCAAAAACGCAAAACGGTCCAACACAGATAATTTCATAATCATTTAGATTTACAAATTTGGTTAGGATTGGTTAAGTTTCGGAGGAGGAAACAGTCGAGTACGAAACCTAGATTTTTACGCAGGATTTTTCGCCTTGTCCTTATCGCACTAGTTTTAGGAGCCGCTTCCATTAGCGAGACGGGTATATTTACCTAAAATATTTAAAACTCAGCTCCTGTTTCGTCTTAATCAAATAAGGACAATAATAATTATGTTTTTGTTTGACTCGATGATGGTTGACTGGTGCCGTTGTACATTTTTCTTTCTTTGTGTAAAAAAGATTAAATAAATAAATAAGTTAGCTTCTACCCGCCGGTTCAGCGGTTTAAGCGTAAAGAGGTAGACAGATAGACAATTTCTTTTCAATAAAATAACAACATCATCGAAAAACATGTCAAAAGCCGAGTACGAGCCATTGTGTGAACATAACTACTTAACATTTGACCCCTCTCCATTGAGAGAGCGAATTAACATTCATTAACATGATTGTGTAATGCGTTGTGTCGTTTCAACTGGGTGCATAGTACCTATTCATAAGGTTAACCTACCTCTGACTACCGTTTAACTGAGGATATCGTTAAGAACTATCATAGTTAGAAAGATCCTTCAACTACTCAAGAGCTTTTCCCAGCATATCCTTGTGCCGGATGATGGAGCTCATGGGTAGCGTTTTAAAGTCCTTTGGTTCCCCGGGGGTTCAACGCTCTTCCAAACCCGATTGTGACAGAGAGAGCACACAATCACAGAATAAATAATAGTACCTACCTACTAGGTACAGAAGACTCCCTAACAAAACGAGTATTATGTTACAATCAGGACAGATATGACCGCTAGGTGGCGACAGCGCCACGCGCGGCTTACGGCTAGCCACCAAAATTGGTGTGGGATGGATGTACTTGTAGCTACCTGTTGCAAAGCGACGAAATCGCGGGGTGAGCCACGCCTGACTGAAGTAGAGTAACTTCTAGCCGCACCGGTACGGTTCGCGCATGGTCCAGTAACCCCCGCGCGGTTCAGTGGCTACACCTAATCCTCCCCGGGGGTTCAACGTTCCAAACCCGATTGTGTCATATTTGCATGAGAGCACACAATAGTCTACAGTGCTTTTTTAAATGCATAAATAAATACAGAGAAACACATAATATCTTACATTTTACTTCTTTCCGACATCCGATATCGAATCGGACAATGTGAAAACGCTCTAACGAGGTCTTGATTGAGTATTTGGCAAGTTTTGAGAATTTGTTTCCGAATAACCTGTTTGTTCTTGGGATTGCTTGGGGAGCGGTCACGTTAGCAGCTCAACTTGTAAGCCAACTGAAGTAGAGTAAGTTCTAGCCGCAGCGGTACGGTTCGCGCATGGTCCAGTAACCCCCGCGCGGTTCAGTGGCTACACCTAATCCTCCCCGGGGGTTCAACGCTCTTTCAAACCCGATTGTGTCATATTTGCATGAGAGCATATAACCACAGAATAAATAATAGTACTAGGTACAGAAGACTCTCTAACAAAAAGCGTATGTTACAATCAGGACAGATATGACCGCTAGATGGCGACAGCGCCGCGCCCGGCTTACGGCTAGCCACCAAAATTGGTGTGGGACGGATGTACTTGTAGCTACCTGTTGCAAAGCGACGAAATCGCGGAGTGAGCCACGCCTGACTGAAGTGGAGTAACTTCTAGCCGCACCGGTACGGTTCGCGCATGGTCCAGTAACCCCCGCGCGGTTCAGTGGCTACACCTAATCCTCCCCGGGGGTTCAACGTTCCAAACCCGATTGTGTCATATTTGCATGAGAGCACACAATAGTCTACAGTGCTTTTTTAAATGCATAAATAAATACAGAGAAACACATAGGTATATTTCATATTTTACTTCTTTCCGACATCCGATATCGGATCGGACAAGATCGGAGTAAGCTTGTGGTTCCAAATCCGGAACTTTTAGCGGTAATAATTTGAAGTAATTATATGTATTGACATTAATTAGATAATTCAATAATTATTAACAATTAAAGAGCCTGATAAAAACTGCATTCTTGCTTCTGTGGATTTCTTTCTAATGCTAAAAAAAACGAACTATAAAACCCAACGCCAAGACTTCAAGGGCTCATAGGACAGCTGATGGGCTAAAAAACCCTTAATGAAATATAAATCTCATAGTTTTTGAGATAAATATCGGCACTTTTTAACCGACTTCCATTTCATAGAAGGTTCTGTATTCGGTTGTGGCTATTTTTTTTTTTCTATCTACGTTCACCGATTACTCCGACATCCGTAGTCCGATTTGAGTAATTCTTTTTTTGATCGAAAGGAGCTACCTCCGAGTTGGTCCCATTTTAATTTGGTTCTGTTCTGATGATGGGATCCATGAGGAATTGAGGGAACTCCTCAATTTTTAAAGGCACATGCATGGTGATTTGAGTGTTTTCTTAAGCAACTCGAGCATTTTCTCCCGAAAACCACCACTTTGATGAAGTAGACCTGATGATGATTGTTTTGATGATAATGATGATGATTTTTTAAATGTAGTACGTTCACCGATTACTCCGACATCCGTAGTCCGATTTGAGTAATTCTTTTTTTGTTTGAAAGGAACTACCTCCGAGTTGGTCCCATTTTAATTTGGTTCTGTTCTGATGATGGGATCCATGAGGAATTGAGGGAACTCCTCAATTTTTAAAGGCACATGCATAGTGATTTGGGTGTTTTCTTAAGCAACTCGAGCATTTTCTCCCGAAAACCACCACTTTGATGAAGTAGACCTGATGATGATGATTGTTTTGATGATAATGATGATGATTTTTTAAATGTAGTATGTTCAGCGATTACTCCGGCACCTGTGATCCGAATTGAGTAATTCTTTTTTTGTTTGGAAGGAGTTGCCTCCTAGGTGTTTTCGTATTATTTTTGGTTCTGGTCTGATGATGGAATCCATGAGGAACTGAGGGAACACCTCAGTTTTTTAAGGGACGTGTAAAGTGATTTCGGTGTTTTCTAAAGTAACTCAAGCATTTGCTTCCGAACACCGCCAATTTGATGTAGTGTAAGTGTAGCCGTACCACGAGTTTGACATTGACATATTCGCTAAGTTAGCGACGCTAACGTCTTCGTAACTAACTTTTTATGCATCTCGCTCGCACTAATATGCCAATACGAGCGAGATGCAAAGAAAGTAAGTTACACACACGCTAGCGAATAAATCAATGTCAAACTCTTGGAAAGCTGGTAAGGCTACTGATCGGGGGTTAGGGTTAGGAGTTAAGGGGTCGGGGATAAAGGGGTCGGGTAATGTTGGTTGTAGGGCTGCTGGTTCAGGGCCGAGGGGTACATGGATCAGGAGTTGATACGCTGTGAGGTAGAGTGATCGGGGGGGTTGAGAGATTGGGTCAGTGGCGGGGCGGAGGATGGATTTAGTGTAGTGACAGGAATTGTAATTTCCCAGACGGACTCGAGAAAATTCCTGATTACATATTTATTAAAGTAGATACACGAATTTAGTGTTAATCATGATGTTGTTTTTCATTCATGCGTCGCGCTCTTAACAATGCGTTAAAACTAAAAATGGAAAAATAAAAACTTTTTAGCAAAAAAAGAAAACCGACTTCAAAAAAGATGAAATAAAATATTATCCATTTTAAGTCTATGCGTTACCAACAATAAATAATAATAAATAATAATGTTCTACATGACATTAAAGCTCTCCAAGGGGCCTCTACGTGTTGGATCTGTGTCCCCACGCAAGCCTATCAAAAAACCGGGATTATAGGCCCGTGATATCGAAGGAGATACAATAATAATAAAGTGGTGGTTACCTACAATACAGAATAAATAATAGTACTGAGTACAGAAGACTCACTCTCTAACAAAACGCGTCTGTTACGATCAGCACAGATATGGCCGCTAGGTGGCGACAGCGCCACGCGCGGCTTATGGCAAACCCCAAAATTGGGGCCGAACGGATGTACTTTTAGCTACCTGTAGCAAAGCGACGAAATCGCGGAGTGAGACACGCCTGCCTACAACCAAAAATATATGTAACTCCGTATAAGATAAATAAAGTCTAAGAAAAAACGTGCCTCGGAAATCAAGAAAAAGTCATTCTCGAATAGATGGCGCCATTGCCTTTGGCCTATTCTCGGCTAGATGGCGTTTGATATTTAACAATTTAAACACATATTAGTGAAAAAACATGGGTCAGTATGGAACAATACAAATTAAAAATCATTTATTCGTAAACATATTTTGATTAATTTATACATTTTCAATTTTATTTTAAGTTTTAATCGTGTGTCGATAGATGGCAGTAAATGTGACTACAAAATATACTTTGGCAATAGTCCTCTATACTATCTATTCTCTTTGCTACAACTAATCCCCGGGGGTTCAACGTTCTAAGCCTGATTATGTGATATTTGCACGAGAGCACACAATAGTCTACAGTGATTTTTTGTCTAATTTAACACATTCAGTGCCGAAAACCCGACTATATATCGGGTATTTCATGATTTCGTTCCCAGGCCGGACGACCTGATAGTCGGGATCGTGGTACTACTGCTTTATATGACGTAATTGTTGTAGCCTGGCGCGGACGTCTTGTATGGCTGGGTGGCGATGTCTTTAAAAAATCATATGGTATTATTTGGGCGTTTTCAGAAATAAATATCGAAAACCCGATCCTCACAGATCCCGGTGTTTTTGGGTTCTTTCAACCAAGAAATACTAGCATTTTCAATTCTGATGATAAAATAAAATGTCCCAAAAATTTGTATGAAAGTTGTACATTCCACTACGTCGCGCACATTACAAGTGAAAAGTTTTTTATACTAAAACGCGTGACATAATGGAATGGACATTTTGAGACATCTTTGTTTAATGGTGGGATGGAGAATGCTGTCGATTCTGAGTAGAATGAGCCCAAGAACGTCCAGATGTAACAGAATCAGGTTTTCAATATTTATTTCTGAAAACGCCCATTTAAAAGTGGATAAATTACCTACTATCTTGGGTAAGACATGAACTCACGGCCTCTGGATCGATACTCCAGCGCTCTGAGAACTGAGCCAACAAGACCTAATCCATAGCCAGCGAATCCTTCCACCATATAGGTCTCGGGGACCCTAGCGACATCTACCGTAAAAGCATTATACTATTTATACTTCTTTAAACGGCTAGCAGAGTTCCAAGTCATATTGGAAATTCACAGTAATTTTTCCACTTTTAAAATTTTATGTGACGTTCCACGGTAAAAGGTACCTTATGGTGGCTGACACTTTCGTCACATAGCGTCGCAATAATATTTGAGCAGCGTTAATAATAGCGTAAACGCCAACCGCCGTAAGGTACCTTTACCCGTGGAACGTCATCACTTATAAGCTTAATAGGATCTTACGATTGATAAAAAATATTTTAATTTAAAATCATCGAGTTTTGATTTGTAATGGTTTACATTTAGTATTTACCTTATTAGTATGGTAGCATAGTTTGTTTAATCCTTGCATTGAAACCCTCGCAACGCTCAAGATTCCACTTTTCGTACCACTCGCCACGTTCGTGGTTCAATTTTGGAAACTTACACTTGCTCGGGTGTCAATGTTAGCACGACTTATACAACAACTTTGCCAACTTGTAAAACTTTCGTTCTTGAAATAGAATATACCTCTACCGTTCTTCACTTTCTTCAAAAAGTGTATCTGTAACTACTTTTAAGTTATTTCACTTCTACTGAACTGTGACGCGGTGGAAAAGTTATGTTAAAAGGAAAAGTTTTATACTTATACGGTCCTAAAAAAACAACTAATCGAATTATAACATTTATTTCACAACATTACTATGTTATCAATAGAATAAACTGCGTCACATTTTGACAAAATTTCATTTTTTCAAGCTTAAATAAATACAGAGAGAAGGTATTGTAAACTATTACGTATCTATACTACAATATTACAAAATGCTTTTACTAGAATCTATTTTTTTAAGTGTTACGATAGAGTAGTATAAGTAAAGAAAGACTGGTAAGTAATAAATAAATAATAAATAAATATTATAGGACATTCTTACACAGATTGACTAAGTCCCACAGTAAGCTCAAGAAAGCTTGTGTTGTGGGTACTCAGACAACGATATATATAAGTAATATACAAATACTTAAATACATAGAAAACACCCATGACTCAGGAACAAATATCTGTATCATCATACAAATAAATGCCCTTACTGAGATTCGAACCCAGGACCATCGGCTTCGCAGGCGGCGTCACTACCCACTAGGCCAGACCGGTCGTCAAACTAACTCCATACATCAGTTTTTTTTTACCAAAACGCGCATTATTTCGTAGGCGACATCTAGTGTCAAACAGCGGAATATATCAGTACTGCTAGTCGACAATAGATGTCGCGGCGAAAAAAACGAATACTCAACAATTTTCAGCTAATATTATAACCGGATTACTCGAAACTCTATTTTCGACTCCTTCTGCTTCTAATATTAGTTGTCAATTGTTTTAGCAGTACATTTTTCGTCAGTAGCGACACTTGTGAGAGAGAGAGAGTCTTTATTTGTGAAAACACAGGTACAATTAATGATCTTATATTACAGTTTCGTAGTCTCACCATGCTCTGCCAATAGTGTGCCATCTGGCGTCAAATAGCGGTACTGATAGTTCCGCTACTTGCCGTTACATGTAGACTACGAAATAACGCGCGTTTTGGTAAGATAACTGATGTATGGAGTTACCACTCTCTTTACTTATATTACTCTATGGTGTTGCAACAATTAAGTTAATATTTTGTTATGAAGGTTCTAAGGTTTTAACACATATTTCAACAATAGTATTTACTATTAGGAGGCGATTTTTAGGGTTGTAAGGGTTAAGTATTATGGATATTTTATCAAAATATTTTTGACAATAAGTAATTTTATAACCCAAAATTTGGATACAAAATTATAACACAAGTAAAAAACAATAAACGATTATCTTTCCAAAACATTTGTTATTTAACGGTACAGCAAAGAAAAATTAATACAATTTCAGTTAGGTACTGATGAAGTTAAAGTGACATGACAGTTTGTGACTCCCCCTACCCCTTGTCACAACTAGAGATGCAACGGATAGTTGTTTGGCCGGATACCGGATATCCGGCCTAGACACTGGCCGAATATCCGGTATCCGGCCGCCGGATATTTGGCCGACGGAACTATACCTACATTTCGGTTTTTCGGGTGCGCATTCTGCAGGTTTGACCTGTTTCCTAGTAAACGTTCGCGCGGACTCATTTCTAGGTTCGAAATGAGTGCGCGTGCAAGTCAGTGGAATGATTAAATTGTTTTAAAATAATAAACAAGTACTATTATGACAGTGTCTGTTTCTTAAATCCAATTTGTTTACTCCGAAATCAAGCAATGTTACTATCCGGTATCCGGCCGGATAGAAGGTCACTATCCGGTATCCGGCCGGATAGTAAAACAGTGGCCGGATAGTAACCGGATATCCGGTGCATCTCTAGTCACAACACCTCTTAACCCAGCCCTCCCCCTAAATGTGTGATGTATGTATTAGGGATGTACCGACTAGTCGCCGACTAGTCGGGAAAGCCGACTATCCGGCCACATTTGTAGTCGGCGATTAGTCGGCGACTAGTCGGCAAAAATGGCCGATTAGTCGGCACTTTATTAGTGAAAGAATACCATATGTTTTATGTTTATTTTACTAAAATACCTATTCAGGATGCATACGAAAACTTTTGTTCATATAAATAATTGACCGTTTGATCGTTATCGTATGTTAGTGGGCTGGTGTTTTCCTCTACAGGTCGATCTCAACTGATTCTCGTGTAATTTCATGTGCAAGTTCGACAGTTAATTATTTTTATTGTTATTAATTTTTTTTTTAACGGTAGAGCCATGAGGAACTATTAATGTTATTGCAAAATTTAGAAACTTAGACAGGGCTCGTGAGGGCTAGACGTTGATCGTGAAGACGCTGACCATAGGGGATAGGTTCTTAACTGGCGACTTCATACGGGAAATAGAGCCTTTGAGATACCTCCTACAAGCTGTACTGACAGACCGCTCAGGATCGTAAAATAAAAGAACTAAAGACATAAATTGAAAGAGAATTCTTGTGATAGGTCTTTGGACCTGTAGAACACCTTTTAGCCAAGCTAATATGATAAATAGCGCAAAAAATGGAGCAAAACTATTGTTTTTCACCTGAACTTATACGAAACTAATGATCTGGCCGACTAACCGACTAGTCGGCCGACTAATCGGCCATTCGAGCGCCGATTAGTCGGCTAGTCGGCTAGTCGGCCAAATCAATAGTCGGTACATCACTAGTATGTATACTTGTATAGGCCAAGCACACGGAGAAAAAAATATTCTACAATATTACCAGATTGTATAGTAGTTATGATTATGGTGTAGGAAAACAGATTTCAGCCATGTTTAATAGACTCGTATTTTGGACAATATTAGAATATTCTAGTTAAAATATTCTAGTACACTAAAACTCTGATATTGTTTTGGTAACAAACTAATAGTAACAGAGTAAAATATGCATTTAGCATACAACACTTTACAATAATTGCGATGTTTACAATATTTATTAATTCGGTTCACTATCATCTAGTTTAACACACCAATAATAAAAGTGTGTATTACAAAATCTTTGTTTCATGTCCACCTTATGTAATTCATTTATAGGTACTAGATTTTCTCGTACCTGTTAGCGGATTTTTAATACCCATGACTTACTCGAAATTTCTTGATTACTATGAATATTTTTACTCATAACTAGATACGTTCTCTGTTGTCTAACATACTCTTTTTAATGATAACAATAAAGAGTGGTTCCAGCAACAATAAAAATTGTTGGCATTACAATATTATTGCACAGTAAACAAAATATTATTTGCCTGTAACGAAAAACTGCACGGTCCACGACATGAGCTAACTGCGGCCCCCCGCACCCCTGCGCCGCCGCCCGCAGCGCCCAGAACATTCTGTCATTTTCACCGAAGTCCGGACAGAGTTCATTTCAAGTGTCGCCAATAATAAATGAATCAGGTTGCATTCCTGTTTAGATCACCGGTTTTAGCAAAAAAAAGTGTCTGTGTGTAGTGAACAAGTGCGGACGAAGCGAATTGCGGTTTAATTGAAAATTTATACATATGTTGCTAATAGTGATAAGGTTATATTGGAGTGTTCTGTTTGTGTGTTGTGTTTGCTACCAAAATAATCTCTGTGTTATATTTGCCATACGCTCACTAAAATTGCGGCATTTGCGGCCGATTATTTATGTTATGTACTACTAAAAATAAAACGAATTTAAAAAGAAAAGTGTGTTTTTACTTTACTCGTAGTAATTATTAGGATTGAGATTTTTCTGTTTATGTTTCAGGCCACCACACCTATACCACAAACATCATTATTGCGGACTAAGCCAATGTAGGTACTTACTGCCGAGTTAAACAGAATAATGTTAAACACATTAGGTAAGTCTTCGTCGCAACAAAAGCATGTTAAAGCGAAGACTCACCTAAGATATTTAACCTAACTCTGTTTCACTCGACAGTATATTACAATTTCAGTCCGCAATAATGATTTACTGAACACAAATATAAAACCCGTTAAACTCTACAATATATATAGTAAACAGAACATACTGTTTATTTCATGCCACAACAATTATATTTAACACAAACATAAATCTGGTATTCTCCAATACTGCATATAGTAAACAGAAATTGTTGATTATTTCAGTCAGCTAAAATTATACTTATAACTAATAAAAAATCTGGTGAACACTAATGAAATATCTGATAAACTCTACTCTGTCCTATAATGCTGGCTACAGATAGGTTTTGTATACTACACAAAATTTATTTTCTACGATACTAGGTATGTGGGTAATAGGAACTAGAAATGATGTTTTAAAGAACTAGAATTTTCTATTAATGTGTAAAAAAAGTCTAGTTGTCACATATAATACAATAAAATCAAGTTAAATTTACAATATTCTGGTAAAGAACACTAGATTTTTTTCTCCGTGCAATAAGAAGATATAGAGGGAAATGCTAGGAACACAATTTTTGACTCCGTAACTTTGTTTGGACTAGTTAGGAGGTGAACATATCAAAAGTCCCCGGCCATAGCCCCGGTGCTGGGGGGTAGAGAGGGGAAAGAAGGTCTCATTTTTCGGTTTTTTACTTATATCTTAGAAAATTTGCGTCTTAGCGACATGACTACTAAGACAAACTAAAAGCTGATACAATTTGTTACAAGTTTTATTCAGTCAAGTTTTTCGATATCTTGAATAGTTTTTGAGATATCCGCTCTTGAAAGCTTATTTTAGGGCTTTCAATTTTATCTTGATTTCTACATTAGTGAAGCTGCTAGGCCGTGTTTGGTATCATTTTCATATAAATCGGGGGTGCTGAATTCATTTTTAGTATCACATTGACACCATTTCTAAGAAAAAACATATAAACTTTAAACAAATACCTTTTTTTTTCAATACCTCTTCACGCTTGAACCGCTCAACCAATTTAATTGAAATTTGGTATACAGATATTTCGAGTCCCAAGACAGGACATAAGATACTTTTTATCTCAATAATCATCCTTTAAAGTTGTGAAATGGACTATGGGAGGAATTCAACTTCGTCGACGAAACTGAATTCCTGAGGTTAATACTGCTTAAGGTAAGGTTTGAAGTCATGTTTGGTATTATTTTCATCTAAACACAGATGTATACCATCCTAAATTTCATCTAAACCGGTTCAGCGGTTATTGACTCCCCATACATAATTCCACCCTACTTTTCACACCCTCAAAAGATGCTTTTGGTTATAAAAACTATCCTGTGTTCTGTGTTGAGACTGAAACTATTTCTATACCAAATTTCAACGAAATTGGTTCAGCGGTTTAAGCGTGAAGAGGGATTTTCAAAAATATATTTTTTAAAATTTTAGTGTTTCTTCGGAATAGCGTCAATGTGACACCATAAATGAATTCAGCACCCCCGATTTATACGAAAATGATACCAAACATGGCCTAACAGCTTCACTGTTGTAGATATCAAGATAAAATTAAAATCCCTAAATAAACTTTCAAGAGCGGGTATCTCAAAAACTATTCAAGATATCGAAAAACTTGACTGGATAAAACTTGTAACTAATTTTATCAGCTTTTAGTTTGTCTTAGTAGTCATGTCGCTAAGACGCAAAGTTTCCAAGATATCAATGAAAAACCGAAAAATTCGACTTTCTTACCCTCCTCTACCCCCCAGCACCGGGGCTACAGCCGGGGACTTTTGATATGTTCTACAACCTTTACAACGTTTTTTGAGCATTCATTTCCTGACCTAGTAATGGATGACCCCCAAATACCCTATTAGGCGCAACCGCAGACATAATTGTTCTCAGAGGGCCTACCGCGAACCACGTTCAACGCGTTGCCTCTCTGTTGCACTTGTAAACTCGTACGTAAGTGTGACAGGGAGGCAACACGTTGAACGTGGTTCGCGGTAGGCCCTCAGATAATGACGCATATATTTCTCGTTTTTGACGAACTTTTGGCGACGAGGTGCGTCTTGGTGCAGGCGTGCTAAACTCCTGACTTCGGGCAAACTCGGCTTCGCTCGGCTCAGCATTGCTCCGAGCAATTATCAGGGTTGACACAACTTGACGTTTCTTTGCGTGCACGACGACAGATAAGATAATAGCTTGAATTTTGACAACCCTAAATACCCGAAAGGGATAGTAACATATATTATAAAGGGACAGCAATGATTCGACCCTGAACCGCTGTCAAACTTCGGTTTTGTAGGAAGTTTCCTTTCTGTGCGGTTATATTATTATTTATTCTGTACAAATGCAGATCATGATCCAATCTTTCACAGGCCTTGCTCGTAGATTTAGGTATTAGTACTCGAAGTCGAGATCCACCCAAGGGCATTTTGACTGAAAAGAAAATAATAGTAAATTAATAAGTTAATCGTCTCAGCCATAAGACGTCCACTGCTGAACACAGGCCTCCCCCTTATGGCTAATTCCGTCATAGGGCCTTAACCGTCCACTATAGGATTACAGACACAGACTATACAGATATATACACATATATATTTTTTCTTTTGTATGCCAGTTTTGCGTAAATTTAATTTTTTTATTTGCGTAGTAGTAAAAAAAAACCATGGCCAATTTTGTTTTTCTAGGCATGAGAAGATAGCAAATGACTCAACCTATCTGCCGTTTTAATTTGGCAAACGATGTACCAAACACCCTGTATATCAAAGGTGTAGCGCCTGGATAATGCTAATAGCAATCATTCAATTCGCGCATTGCTTAAGGGGCCCACTGATTAACAGTCCGCCGGACGGTATCGGCCTGTCAGTTGTTCGGAACTGTCAAAATTTTGTTCTAACTGACAGGCTGAATCCGCCCGTCATCATTCCTTTACTTAAATTATAAAGGGGCCCACAGATGACCAGTTCGCCGGACGATATCAGCCCGTCAGTTGCCCGGAGCTATCAAATTTTACGTTAAATGACAGGCTAATATCTTCCGGCGACCTGGTAATCACTGGGCAACTTTAGGCAATTCATTAACTCTTTCAATTGGCTACTTTTCTACTAGACAAATCAGCTTCTTTTTAGGGTTCCGTACCCAAAGGGTAAAACGGGACCCTATTACTAAGACTTCGCTGTCCGTCCGTCCGTCCGTCCGTCCGTCTGTCTGTCACCAGGCTGTATCTCACGAACCGTGATAGCTAGACAGTTGAAATTTTCACAGATGATGTATTTCTGTTGCCGCTATAACAACAAATACTAAAAACAGAATAAAATAAAGATTTAAGTGGGGCTCCCATACAACAAACGTGATTTTTGACCAAAGTTAAGCAACGTCGGGCGTGGTCAGTACTTGGATGGGTGACCGTTTTCTTTTTGCATTTTTTCCGTTTTTTTTTGCTTTATGGTACGGAACCCTTCGTGCGCGAGTCCGACTCGCACTTGCCCGGTTTTTTTAGAAGTGTCAAAACGATTTGCTAATATGGAATTTTCATGAAAACGTGTGTAGTGACGTCACAGTCAACTCACCTACTTTTAATACTTTCATCCAATTTATTAAATAGAAATAGTGTTTAAAAATAACTCCTACGAGGGTCGCACTGAAATATTCGGGAATGGGACACTTAGAAATAACATAATAGAATGAGGCATATAATTTATAAAAATGTAACTCTTTATAAAACTTTTAAGGTATATTCCATTTGGTTGTCATTTATATTTAAAAATTACTGACAATTTGAAAATTGTATGTCGAACATTATTTGAATTTTTGGCCAAGTGATTTTTCGGATCACATTTTTAAACGGTTTTCAATATGCCCTCAGCGAACAAATAAAAGTTACAATGGGCTTCTGTTATTTTTTTATGAACTAGAGTTCATCGTACGCTCGTTTGCAGTTAAAATTATATATGAAAGTCGCTTTCATTTTATCCCATGGGTGATCTTAAAATAGCATGTCATTCCAAAGCGACGTCAAAATTTAAAATCGCATTTGTGCTGTTAATTAAAAAGACTGCCAAAAAAGTTGCATATCGGCAGATTTCGACATTCCTAAATATTCATATGACAACAGCAAAAAAATCTTTTATATATAGATATATGTAAAAAAAACTTCAATTCCGTTGGCTACTTTACGAATTTCATACAAAACCACTAAGGCCCCAAAATCGCCATACAAAAAGGACTTTGGGATTATGAGCCGTGTGCATTACAGAATGATTACTTTCAAAAGAAAATTTATATGCGTGGTCAGTTTGAGTTTAAGTATGCATTAAAATAAAGATTGACTGTCTAGATGCGACAGTTTTCTCTATTCCCGACATTTTCAGTGCAACCCTCGTATCTATGTTTCTAATAATGATATGGTGCTTTATTTCGTGCACGGTTTGAAATAATTTATTTTAAGTAGAGGAAAGTACCTACCCAATTTCACCCCCCTTTGGCCCCTTTGCACTCTCTTCAGGGATAATTTCCAACATAAAAACTATCCCATAGGATAGTTAACGAAGGAAGGACATATCTTTCCCCGGGACTGAAACTATCTCTATACCAAATTTCAACTAAATCGGTTCAGCAGCTTGAGCGTGAAGAGGTAACAGACAGATACATACACACATACATCACTGGCCCAGTGACCAAAAAAGGATCTTGGCCTCTGACACAAGAGAGCGCCATTCTGCGCCACTTCGCGCCAGTTGGGTATTCCGAGGGCGGACAGGTCTTTTTGGGCTTCGTCACTCCAGCGGTATCTGGGGCGCCCGGACGGACGTTTTCCGCCCGGGTGCCCCACATACGCTCTTCTCACAGCACGATCCTCCCCCATCCTCTCCAGGTGACCAAGTCAGCGGAGTCGTGTGGCTTTGATCTCGCCAATTATATTGGGCATCGCAACCAGCTCCTCTAGCTCTCTATTTTCCTTCGCCAGACAGATAGATAGTACTATTAGTATGGATTAAACAGTGTATACCCTCATGTCGTAGGGCACTTTGGTCCTGCGCAGCCGCATGCGCAGCGGCCGCGCGCGCCGCACCGCGCACTGCACCAACTCTGGTGACACCTGCACGCACCCCTGCACGTCCAGAACCTGGTGACAATAAATAATAGGGTATTTTATTCCTACTAGAGTCAGACCGTAAAAAGTCTGCAGCGATTTTGATAGCCCACGCAGTGCAAGTGTCATTTTTAAACGTCAAACTTCTATGAAATTTTGACGTATAAATAACACTTACGCTGCGTGGGCCATCAAATCCGCTGCAGACTTTTATTGGTGCGACTATAGTTAAATCAGTTACTTTTTTAGAACTGCCAAAACGATTTGCTTATAGTGTTTTTCTAATAATTATCTGGTGCTTTATTTCATGCATGGTGTAAATTTAATTTATTTTAAATACAGTATAATATAACTAAATCTAGTTAGATAGATAGAAAATGAGCAAATTATCACAATATATAAGAAGCTTAAATAATATAAGGGAATAAAAAAAATACAAGACCTTAGTTTAAAAAAAAAATTGTCAAATACCCTATTATCCCTTTAGAGACACTTGCACCATCCCACTAACCCGGGGTTATCCGGTTAAACCTGGAGTTACCATGGTTACTAGTACAATTTGACACTGGATTAACGGATTAACGAGTTAACCCCGGGATAGTGGGATGGTGCAAGTGACCCCAACTGTCTTTACTTTAGGCAAAAATAATAGATAGTATAGAGCGGTCCTGTCATAGTAAATGTTGTAGTCACTGTAAATTTACTGCCATCTATCGACACACGACTATAACTCAAAATAAACACGTATAAAATTATCAAAAAATGAATAATATATATATGGATAAATGATTTTATTATTTTTATGTCATTTTG
The DNA here is from genome assembly GCF_963556715.1 of Cydia fagiglandana. Taxonomy (NCBI): domain Eukaryota; kingdom Metazoa; phylum Arthropoda; class Insecta; order Lepidoptera; family Tortricidae; genus Cydia; species Cydia fagiglandana. Next base: position 4,383,045 of record NC_085956.1, read on the forward strand.
ACCCATGTTCATTCACTATATCTATGTGTAAAAATTGTTAAATATGAAACGGTGTCGTCACGCCATCTAGCCGAGAACGACTTTTTCTTGATTTCCGAGGCACTTTTTTTCTTTTTTTCTTAGACTTTATTAATCTTATACGAAGTTACATATGTCTTTGCTTTAGGCTTTAATATTTAATTATTTACCTCTAGATTAGGGCAGTATTTCAAACACGCAGCCAGGTCGCTGTCTGTAAGCTCAGTGTTCCAAGCGACCCCGAGCTCTGTTAGATTTGGCCCCGCTGATCGGCAGAGAGTTATTACACTACTTGCTGTGACACCTGTCAAAAATATAAAACAAGACTGATGTGTATCTAATCTATCTATCTATCTAATACTTAGAGGATATAACCAATGGAGACGCCATGTCTAAAATTTTCGGTACAAAATAGTCTGTCAGATAAACGTCAGTCCATACATATGGTTGACATGCGGTTGACCATTGGCCGCCTATTTTTCACAGAGGGGAACGCCTGTTAATGGCGGCTCCATTGTTAATTACTCCGAGATCTAATACCTTTAAATAAACGAGCAATTCTTGTTTATTCATTTATTTATTTATATGTATATACATATATTTTGAGGATCTCGGAAACGGCTCTAACGATTTCGATGAAATTTGCTATATGGGAGTTTTTGGGGGCTATAAATCGATCTAGCTAGGTCTTATCTCTGGGAAAACGCGCATTTTTTAGTTTTTATATGTTTTCCGAGCAAAGCAAACAGTCTTTTTCCACATATTATTAAGAATTTCCCTAAGTCAACATCGATTTTTCGGCCCTGAAAACCCCCATATACCAAATTTTATCGAAATCGTTAAAGCCGTTTCCGAGACCCCCGAAATATATATAAATAAATAAACAAGAATTGCTCGTTTAAGGTATTAGATAGATAGATTAATTAACCCTCTATAAGGCAAAAGTCAGCAATTATGCAAAATTGAAGCTTATCTCTTGAAAAAAAGTTCCAAATCACGTGGGAAATATATTCCCTCTTGTCTATAATACTTACCCGTACAATTCCCAATATCCAAAGTCCTCAACTCCTTACATCCAACGGCGACGTCTTCCAGCCAACCTTCGTGCGAATTATTTATATATCTTCCATAGAAATGTTTAAGCTTACTTAAGTTACTGAGAGCATCTGAGAATTCACTCCCTACGTTAATTTTCTTGTCGAAAGATACTAATTTTAGATATTCTAAGTTTGGTGTGTTGCGTAGAAGTAAATGGACATTTCTGTATACCTGAAAGAAATGTTTAAAGTTTAGTCTTAAAATTTGTCGCTAGATGGCGCTGTACCGGCAGGCGTGGCTCACTCCGCGATTTCGTCGCTTACATACAGGTAGCTAAAAGTACAATCGTCCTACAACAATTTTGATGGCTAGCCATAAGCCGCGCGTGGCGCTGTCGCCACCTAGCGGCCATATCTGTCCTGATCGTAACAGACGCGTTTTGTTAGAGAGTGAGTCTTCTGTACCTAGTACTATTATTTATTCTGTGACTTAACGTGTTTCGCGCCAATGAATAGGGGGCTCCAATGCACGCTTCCTATAAGTATACAAGTATCCATCTATCTTATTTCTCTACTAGCTTTTGCCCGCAACTTCGTCTGCGTGGATTTAGTAATTTGGGTTTATTTTTTATCCAATTAGACCAGCGGTGGAACAAAAATGGGTTTTGATAACATTAAAGTTTTTTCTTTTTTGATATGTTATTGTAAGCATGTTAAATAACATTCATGTAAAAAGTTAGAAAATTTTAGGTGGAGCGTTCGGCCATATTTAAATTTTCAATTTTTGCTAAATAACTATGTCAATATAAAATTAAAGTTACAAAAAACTTTAACATATTCAATAACACTTTAATTTATTCACACTATTCGGTTTTTAGAAATCTGGAACAACTGCTTTCTGGTGAACGTAAAAACAGGAATTATTATGAAAATACAGAATTAGAGTAGCTGATATTGCAAAATTACGATATTATCTATCAACTTAGTATACATGTAAAAAGTTAGAAATGTAGACAATGTGCTTGTCTAGATATTGATTTCTCGTTAAGCAGTATAGCCAATATTGAATTAAAGTTTGTAGAGTTAATATTACACGGTCATAATAAAGACCTTACTTCTCACACAAAAGATTAGAAATATAAAATCACGGCGACACTAAATACTGATACGTAAGTATGCATTCCGAGCTTATATTAAGTTACATTTCAAACGCGCGGCGTTTGCGCGCGCCGCGCTGTGCGCCGTGGCAGGAGGCAGCGATCGACGGTCGCGGGCTAGCGGTTAGCGCGGTGCCCTTAAAAATACGCAAAGCGTTTATAAAATTATTATCAATGGTAAATAGTTATTTTACACAGTACACTAATGGAAACTTACCTTCCCTTATTTATTTCTATATGTACTAGGGATTGCCCGCGGTTTCGTTTACGTAGAATTCGTTATCGTGTTAAGTATAGAAATAATAGATACATTTGAAAATTATTTTAGGTGCATTGTCATACAGATAACTACCCTTGTTAAAGTATTCTTCAAATTCAATACACAGGTGTCATTTCAATATAATTTTGCGTAATTTGGCGCTTTTAGGTTATAAATGACTAGCGACATATATTTTTTAAGAGCGATCATCTCCGATAATATTTACTTTATCATAAAATCAATTTCAAACTGACGTTATTCAATATTTATCATTTTAAAGTCAATATTACCAACCAACTGATCCAATTTACCTACGGTAACAACTCAAAATTTGCATCAAATTAAATGCCACTTTTCTTATCCGTTACGAACAATCAAGAGGGCCTTTACGAGCTGATGTGGTGAAAATTTTATTTAACCTTCGTCCCTTGAAACCTTCACTACGCTCAAGGTTCAACTTTACGAACCACTAACTACGCTCGTGGTTCAATTTTAGAATGTTTGAATTTGTGAATGTGCTTCCTGCCTCGCACAGCCAAACTGTGGAATGAACTGTCCGATACGACCTTCAAACCTTCAAAGACGCCCATCTTAAAGGTCGGCAACGCGCTTGCAACCCTTCTGGTGTTGCGGGTGTCCATGGGCGGCGGTAATCGCTAACCACCAGATGATCCGTCTGCTCGTTTGCCTCCTATTTAATAAAAAAAAATGTTTCGCTTGTTTGGGTATCAATATTAGCACGAGCGGTTAATCAACAACTTTTCCCCTTGTAAAACAAATAAATAAGGTAGGTGAGGTGCAGGCATATGAGGCCCGGCGGGTAACAAGGCCCAGCATTCAAAAATAGCAGTTGCTCCCTATTATTCCCAATTATTCTGAATTTGTACTTGTTGCTAAGAAGGCCCACTGTCAGTGCAGGTAAAAAGGTCTAGTCCCGGGCCTTATTGAACGTATGAGATGAAATATTAGATTAAAATATTTTAAGATAATTTTCAATATTTTTAATCTCTTATTAATAAGGTCGATTTGAAGAAACTTCTATGAAATTATGACTTATAAATAACAATTGCACTGCGTGGGCTGTCAAAATTGCTGCAGACTTTTCTTGGTCTAACTCTAATAATTTTTCACTTGCTTTATTGACCTAAAGACGTTTTAAAGAATCAAAAAGTCTAATAACATTGAGGCACTTATACTTTTTAAAGGCAGTAATTAATTACAAGTGACTTTTTTTTGTTAATACATAGGTAGGTATTTACGATCATCATCATATATTTAAGAGTATGACTATTGTCGGTGGAGCAATTTCCATGTTTGGCGGTCCTCCGCCTTCTCTTTGACAGCCCGATACGACACGACTTTGATCTTTTCCTTTATTTGATCCATGTACGCAAAAAAAATACAGGCTTTTGATTATGGAATGTGACAAATGTTGGCGACAAATCGATCGTCTTTTGTTTTTAATGGCTTGTCAAAGTAAGTCAGTGCGTTGAACGTGGCTTTAACGCGAAAATATTTTTAGAGCTATGATTTTGTTATGATTTTAAAAGTTCGCTTACTCCGCAAGAGTGTAGTGCTTGCCTTCAAAATGCTTTTGGGATTGAAGCACCACATCTGAGCATCGTGAGGCGTTGGTATGGTGAATTTAGTAGAGACAGTATTATTCTAGATAATGATTTTCGTGAAGGTCGACCGTCCACGGCGATCATTCAAGGAAACGTGGCTACTGTGAGACGACTCATTGAAGAAAACCCACGAATCACCTATGACGAAATTTGAGGACAATTAGGGATAGGTATAAGACAAATACAAAAGATTTTACAAGAATATTTAAAAGTCGGGAAGCCTTGTTGTCTTTGGATTCCTCACGAATTAACTTCAGTCCAAAAACAGGTACTTTTTGACTGGTGCCGAGAAATGCTGCGTAAGTACAAGCAAGAAAGTTCAAATGCTGTATATAACATCGTTAGAGGAGATGAAATCTGGATTTACTGCTACGATCCGGAAAAAAGGCATTAGTCCAGTCAATGGGTCTTTCGAAGGTGACAGGAGGCCCATAGAAGTTCAACAAGCCAAAAGCGTTGCCAAACATTTTGATCGTCTGTTTTTTTTAAACGCGACTTTTTTGTACCGTACTTTTAAATAATAAAAGAACGTTAAATACTGAGTAGTACACTACCATTTGTGTGCCCGCAGTCATTGAAAAAGACCGCGAGAGACGACCGAGAAGCCGCATCCTCCTGCGTCATAATAATGCGTCCACCGATACCGCAATAAAGGCAAAAACATTTTTTAATTACGAAAACGTGGAAAATGTCTCTTATACGGATTATAATCCAGACATTGCACCCTGTGACTTCTATCTATTTCCCAAAATTAAGGATTTAATTTGGGGTTTGACATTTAAGACCCCGGATAAGGCAGTTACTACGTTTCATCACCACGTCGAAAACATGCAGTCAAGTGATTGGGCCTCATGCTTCCAAAAATGGTCTGAGCGAGTGAATATGTGCATAGAATGTAAAGGGAAACATTTTGAGAAGCAATAAATGTATTATTATGGTTATAAATGATTTTATTCAAAAGTTACGCAAAACTTTCAGTGCGGCCCTCGTATGCGTAAAACCTCTTCGTTAGTTTTCTTTTCTTTTACGATAGAATTGCGAAAAATATATATTTTGCAACGAGTGACGAATTTTAAAACACGGTCAAAGGGAGTGTTTTAACGTGCTTATTATAGCACCGGTCGTAATGTAGCACCAGATGTACTGTAAAAATTATGTTAAAAGATAATACTTACTGTTACGAATAAATATTTTTACTGTAAAAAAATATCCCACCAAACACATTTTCATGTAAATTTTGTTGCTAAGACGAAACCATAAGACTCGCACTGTCCAAAAATTTGTCAGATCTCTTGTCGAGCCAAGCTTCAAACTCTACAAGCCCTAACTTCACTAACTCTACACCTTAGTCAAAATATGTGGCTTGGCTGTTTCGCTACCGCCACATGGGCATAAGGTGAAAAATTTATTAAATTCATTATTTTTAGGGTTCCGTACCTCAAAAGGAAAAATACTGAACCCTTATAGGATCACTCGTGTGTCTGGCTGTCCGTCTGTCACAGCCTATTTGCTCCGCAACTACTGCACCAATAAGTTGAAATTTGGTATACACATGTAAGTCTCTAGCCCAAGGACATACATGTAAAGTAAATAATAGAAATTCAAATAAAGGGGTCACTTTTGAGATGAATGATAAATAGAAGAAAAAAAAACTATATCTTGTTATAATTAATATAAGAGAATTAGAATATGAATTAATATAACAGAATTTTTTTAGAATTTTAATTAGTATAAGATAGATATGTATATTGTCATGTTATTTTCTCGAACTCCCCATCGGCATACAAACCTCCTCAAGGTTTTGCCCACGATGGGTCTTGTAATAATAATGTACTTTATTTAGCTTATTGTTCAATAAATTAAAAAAATATATATATATATATATATATATATCAAACGAAGGGGCTCATTGTAAGAATCTCAGATATTTTTTTTCGTAATTTTAAAATAAATAGTTTAGAAGTTATTTAAGAAAATACGCAAAAAATGACCATTCCCCTCCTCCCCCCTTATCTCCGAAACTACTGGGTCTAAAATTATGAAAAAAATACACATATTAGCTCTCTTCCTATAGATGACAGGAAAACCTATTAGAAATGTGCAGTCAAGCGTGAGTCGGACTTAAGTACCTAGTTTTCCGATACCTACGGGTTTTTTAAAGACTTTTCTCTAAAAAAAAATATTGTTAAAAATTGTGTAATGTACAGAACCCTTGGAACGCGAGTGCGACTCGCATTTGGGCGGTTTTTGTATTATACTTACATACAATAGTTCTTGTAGAAACGAAACGGCCAAGCCACACACTTTTGGTGTAGAGCTAGTAAAGTTAGAGGGCTTGTAGAGTTAGAAGCTTGGCAAGAGATCTGATAACTTTTTGACAGTGCGAGCCTTATGGTTTCGTTTGGGCAACATTGTACATCAAAATGTTTTTGATGGGATTTCACTTCTTTTTGTAAGTTGTTTATGACAATCTTCCATCCCCTAATTTAAAGGGTTGGGGGTGATTTACTATTAAAAATCCTGAAATAAGTATCTGGGGGCATCTGTTACACAATGTACTTCTTACTGATTCCCCATATAACCCTTCACCCCGTAAGGGTAAACTTTGGGGTTGAAATCTGCCTTCACCCCGTAAGGGTAAACTTTGAGGTTGAAATCTATTCTATATCCTTCCCCATAACAATACCTATCTACGTACCAAATTTCAACTAAATCGGTTCAGCGATTATTGATTTCCCATACAAAATTAAACCCCATCTTCATCCCCTTAGGGATAATTTTTTTTTAAATTTATTTGTTTTTGTGTACTAAAACTATCTTACATACCAAATTTCAGCTTCTTAGAGGACTTCAGGAAGTACCCGGTATTGATGATCATCAAGTGAGTGAGTCAGTGACGAAATCGAAGTTTTTAGATATGAATAAAATCTAAAGTATAAGAGCTATGCAATTGGTATGCTTAATAAGTCCGAGAACTTTGTTTATCTGGTATAATCCAACCCCAAGTTATGAGGGTTCCAAAAAACGACGAAGCGCTTCGAGAAAAGGTAGATAGTGCCCTTGCGCTTTTCTCGTCTTGGCGGGGGCACTGCTGTGCCCCCAGATGTTAAAAGATGAGACTACTGTAACTAATAAAGGTTTATGTTTAGTTACCTACTATTTTCGCGTAAACTAGACAATTTTTATATCTTTAGTTATTAAGACCCAAAATAATTATTTTCACTTATTATAAATAAATCCTCCTGTTATGAAGTATCAAATATTGTTATTTGTATATGTATAACTCTTAAGTTAAAAACAATAAAATCTGTTATTACCTACAGTCAAAATGATTATTTTTTGCGGGATTAAGTAATACACTGGTAGTGTTCAATAAGGCCCATAATAGGACTTTTATAAAAGGTATATTTTCCAAGAGTATCGTGATATTTTTATAACTATTTTGGTATAATGAAGAAACTTAAATAAATGAGAAACCTATTTGAGTGAGTTTTTCATACTTCATATCCTGTTTATTAAAAAAAAACCATTTTAATTAGGTGGGCTGTATATAGGCATATACGGCCCACACGGAATATACAATAAGGTAAGTGAGGCCACTTACCTTATTGTATATTCAGGATGTATACCGTGTAATATTGATCAGTTGGTTTATAATATACATATTATGATATTGACGTTGAATAGGACAGGACATGACAATAGGAACCAGAAATAGGTATAGTTGGTCAAACCAATTTGTCAGTAAATAAAAACAAAAAACTATATTCATCCTTTTCTTTTGGGTGCTAGTACTAGTGTAAGTCAAAGACAGTATGATGATTCTCCCTGTCTATGTTTGAAATGAGACAGTCCTTTGACAAACTATGTATGGTAAAAAATAGTTGTGAATATCTTGTACATTTTTATTACAATATTAGTCAAGATAATGAAATATAGCTGGTCAAGCAAATCTTGTCACTAAAAAAAGGCGCGAAATTCAAATTTTCTATGGAACTATATCCCTTCGCACCTACATTTTTCAAATTTGCCGCCTCTTTCTACTGACAAGATCTGATTGACCAGCTGTAGGTATTTTTACTTAATAAGATATTTTAATTTCACGTAATGTCCGCATCTAATTTATATATGTGCACGGTAAACAAACAAATGAATGATAAGAAAAGACAGACAGTGTTACTGAGCGGGAGGTGGGGCGAGGGGCGAGGTATAGGTAGGCTATGATAGGCTCTCGAGCGCCGCGCCGGCGACGGACGGACCAGCGCGGCGTATGTATGAATTTCGCGCCTTTTTAACTAGATTTTACTATTACAATGCAAGCTACACACAGAAATTTCTTACTTTCCATAATATGGCTGCGTATATTATTTTATAGTAATAGACTTATTTTTACAGACTCTAATTCAATATTAGATCTTATAGGACAAAAAACGTATATTAATTCTAAAGCATATATCTTATTCTTCTAGCTTTTTAGCTTGCCTATTAACTTATAAATTTAGATATGTTGTTGTGGATTTATTAAACTTTAATTCAATATCGACAAAATAATAAGCTAATTGTAGTTTGACAAAGAAGCACGTTAAAAAAATTTCTAATAATTTTACATTATAAAGCGTCATACATATTATAAACAATGGAACTTAAACATTGCACTTTAATTCAATATTAAAAAATCATGACTAAAAATATATAAATACCTAATTTATATCTAACGCTCGTTCTAACTTTTCATCATATATAGCATATATGCTTAAAAATATGTCCTATATCAGATAAGTATCACTTTTTCAACTTTAGAATTATCAAAACTTTTAGTGCAAAAATCCGGTCCCACTATTGAGCTAAATCTGCTTTTTATCGATTCTTCATACAATCTTCCACCCCCTTAAAGGGTGATAAAAACTACCCTATGTCCTTCCTCGGCACTCAAACTATCTTCATAACAAATTTCAACTAAATAAGTTCAGCGGTTTAAGCGTGAAGAGGTAACAGACAGACACACTTTCGCATTTATACATACAACATACACATAATCACGCCTATTTCCCGGAGGGGTAGGCAGAGACCACGGATTTCCACTTGCTACGATCCTAACATACCTCTTTCGCTTCCTTCGCATTTATAATACAATATAATATATCCGTATGTACACGGCGGGAAGAAGTTGATAACTCGAGATATTCTACCCAAGAAATTTGAACTTAAAATTACATTAGGGGTCATCCATTAATTACGTCACACCAATTTCTAGGTTTTTTGACCCCTCCCCCCCCCTTGTCACACTTGGTCACATTTGGCAAACCCCTCCCCCCCTAGTGTGACGTCACATTTTTTCTACGAAATCGCCAAATCGAATTAAGTAAGTACCTAAGTATTATTAATATTTTATCAAAATATTTTTGACGATATAAATATTAGTAATTTTATAACCCAAAACTGCTTAGGAAAGATAATTAAACGATTAAAAACTATTTTCGTTTTAAAAACTTGTTATTTAAATGTACAGCGAACTAAATAATTTAAATAAATTTTCGGTTACTGATGAAGTTAAAGTGACGTCACAAAGTTTGTGTCTCCCCCCTCACCCATGTCACAATATGTCACATTTTCTTGACCCCCTCCCTCCCCCTAAACGTGTGACGTAATTAATGGATGACCCCTTACATAAGGTTCAAATTTCTTCATTTTTTTCCCGACAGATATCAACTTCTTCCCGCCGTGTACGGATATTATAGTATGCATTATAATACACACCTCAACACTATTAAGAGTCAACTCTAACTTCGTCAACTCGTCCAAATCCACCGCCGTCCTAAAGAAATCCGTCATCAGCAAATAGCAAGCGGATATCGTCAGGGACTTCAGTTTGGTGTTCTTCGGCTCGGATAGAAACATGCCAGATACGTAGCTGGCGTTGTTTATCACTAGCTCCTCGATGGGAACAACGCTTAAGACCTGGCAAATGTATTCGTCTGGTATCTGTAAAATAGTTATTTACGATACAAGTGCGGAAAAGAGGAAATTCGAGCGAATTACCTACTCGCACGTGTATCGTACAACGTTTTACAGTACATATGGCCCTTTAAACTTTTGACATACGCACGAAAAGTGCTATTTTACGCACTGGTGTGGGAAAATACGAGTTGGACCATATGTACTTACTGTAAAGTTATAATAGGTTTTTATGAGTTTTAAATATATAAGTTTTTGTTATTTTAACTTTTGATATAAGTTTTTATTTACTGTATTTTTTTTAACAGTAAAATAAAACAGGTCATTTTATCATGACATTAATGTTAAACTTGACATTTTTTGCAGTAATGCAGGCATTATTGCAGCACGATATTAAGAAGCCCACTGATTAATAGTCCTCCGGACGGTACCGGCCTGTCAGTTCCTCAAATCTGTCAAAATTTTGTTCTAACTGACAGGTCGATACCGTCCGGCGGACTGTTAATCAGTGGGCCCCTTTATGTATGTATGTATGTATTTACTTTATTGTACATAGAAATATAAACACGAGAAACACAGTTACAGAGTCAATTAAATACAACAAAGGCGAACTTATCCCTGAATGGGATCTCTTCCAGTTAACCTTTGAGGAAATGAGTACCCTTTACTGCCGAAAATGTCAAAATCGAGGTTACTGCCCAAATTTTTGACATTTGCGGCAGCAATGCAGTCGGCAGTAATATAGTGCTGCAATACTGCTGCAGTAATGCTGGTATAATCAGAACGGTACATTTACATGCAAAAATTGAGTTTTTTTTAAATTTAGGTACTTATGTGGCCTACTTACTACTATGTAGGTAAAAAACCAAAAAAAAAACTAAATACTAAAAATGGGATTTTGTAGTTAAAAAATTAAATATCAAGAATAGTTTGCATAATTACCGTGCATGTATGCAAAGATATCCGTTTCAGGCGTTTGCAACATTTCAGCTGGTCCAGAGGAAGATAGTATTCTATGCTGCAAAGCTGAAAATAAGAAAATTAAGAAATAGCAAAGAGTCAAAAGTAATTTTTAGTAATAGTGGCTCACTCGGCGATTTCGTCGCTTTGCTACAGGCAGCTAAAAGTACATCCGTTCCACACCAATTTTGGTGGCTAACCATAAGCCTTGCGTGGCGCTGTCGCCACCTAGCGGCCATATCTGTCCTGATCGTAACAGACGCGTTTTGTTAGAGGGTGAGTCTTCTCTACCTAGTACTATTATTTATTGTGTGCTGTGTGTAGTAATATGCTTATGACGGCGGTTAGTTTGTTCGTGTCTAAAGAAACGGTTCAATGATTACTTACCAACAGAATCTCAAGGTTAGGACAATGCCAAGTGATATTAGCAATATCGAAGTCAACAATCCTGTCCGTGCCAATAAAAACTATGTTCTCCCCGAGCTTGGTCAGCATGGCCTCAAACCACCGCTTGCCCGGCTGGTCTTCGCGGTCCAGGGTCAAGTGCCTGCTGTTTGGGTGCCGGTCCCAGCTTAATATGTTGATTATGCAGGGTCTTAAGTATTCTACGGAGAGATTCACACCTGAAAATGTTCAATTTTAAGGATTTAATGATTTAGTGTATAGTTAGACCAAGAAATGTCTGCAGCGATTTTGATAGCTGCAAGTTATTTTAAACGTCAAAATTCTATGAACTTAAGACGCATAAATAACACTTGCACTGCGTGAGCTATCAATATCGCTGCAGACTTTTCTTGGGGTAACTCTAGTGTATTTGAGTAAGGTTTTTTTCTTACATGTTTGTCTGACAAGTTCAAGTGTAGGTAGACATGGAACATTGTTTTCTAACTACAAAGAAAATCACTTATGCTTTTCAGAGAAAAACGCGATACAAGGCTTTGGCGCGATACAGTTAGAGCCATCTAGAGATTAATCTTAGGAATACAATTACCTTGCATATATTCTATCATACGGTCCCGCTATCTCCGACTGACGCAAAAACTACATATACTTACCAACATTTTTTAACATAGAAATTAAGAGTCGGCCAGACAAATCCAGCCTTACTCATTACCCAAAACGATATATGTACTTACAAAAAATCTAAACCCTCTTAAAACTATCCAATAAAAACTACGATAGCGCACATCATAAGGTAGAGGGAATATATTTCCCACATGATCTGAACTTTGTTTCGAAGTGATAAGGTTCAGTTTTAAATTTCTGGCACCCTTATCCCTTATAAAGGGTTAAAGCGCCATCTAGTGGGCAATTTTAGAAATAGTGAAGCACCTTCCATATATTCTATTCTATAACTATAACATATACTTACAAAAAATCGAATTATACCTATCAGAGAAAAACTACGATAACGCGATGCAGCCAACATTAAGCCATTATAAGATAGAGGGAATATAGTTCCCACATGATTTTGAACTTTGTTACATAGCTATAAGGTTTAATTTTAAATTTCTGGCACCCTTATGCCTTATAAATGGTTAAAGCGCCATCTAGTGGGCAAGTTTAGAAATAGTGAAGCACCTTGCATATATTCTATCATTCGGTCCCGCCATCGGCGACTGACTCGCTCAGATCTGATTATTTCTTCAACTGGTATATAGCCAAGAATTTCGCGCCAGCAATCTGCGTTTAACATGTCTAGGATTGTGTATTGATAGTCTGTTGAAACCTAGAAAAATTGATTATAAGGGCTGATTAAAGGAGCCCAATGATTAACAGTCCGCCAGTCGGTATCGGCCTGTCAGTTGTTCGGAACTGTCAAAATTTTATTCTGACAGTCCGATACCGTCCGGCGGACTGTTAATCAGTGGACCCCTTAAGACATTACTAAATTTAGGGCTGATTTGGACGGCGCACGACCTAGCATGCGAGTTTAGCTACATTGCGGATTGTTTGGTTACGTCCAATTCAACTGACCGATCAAAAGCCGCAATGTAATGAAACTCGCATGCGAGTTCTCGCGTCTTCTAAACGAGCCCTTGTCAAAATGGGGTGAAGTTTATTATCTTACTAACGAGAATTTAAATAAAGGCGTAATGTCAAAGTAAATTTTGTAGTCACTGTAAATTTACTGCCATCTTTCGACACATGATTAAAACTTTTAGAACTCCATTTGACTTTGATCCTTAATTCTCTTTGTTGTGACTAAAATATGACTTATTATTAAGATTGATTATTCTTAATCTTTCATTGATATATGTTAAAATTGTTAAATACCAAACGGTGTCGCCATCTACACGAGTATAGGCCAAAGGAATGACGCCTTTTTTTGAGGAATTTGTCAGTAGCAAAGGCGCAATATTAAAATTTTCTATGGGACGATTACCCTTCTCGCCTACATTTTTAAAATTTGCTGCTTTTTTCTGCTGACGGAAATGGCTTGACAGACTATAATGTATTCATACTTACATCATGATTTGCTGCCATTTTCCTCTGTAGTTTTGTCACTTTATTGTGTTATGAATATGATTTGTAAGATTTACTAACTTCTTTATGTGACCATGCTTTCTGTTTATCGGTTTCTTGGGAAAACTGTAACTAAAAAAAGTAAACAAACATTGTTAAAAATAACTTCAATCAATATTATTCATATCATATATCATCAACATAGCATTCCGGCTTTAGTCACCGCTCACTGAAAAAGGCAGAGGCCGCAGAGTATGTAAAATTTTAAATTGTCTTCTTCCTTGCTTTATCCCAGCATATTGCCACGGCTCACATAGGAACCTGGGATCTGCTTGACCACTAATCCCATGATGTGACGTAGGCACTAGTTTTTACGAAAGCGACTGCCATCTGACCTTCCAACCCAGAGGGGAAACTAGCCCTTATTAGGATTAGTCTGGTTTCCTCACAATTTTTCCGATGTTTCCGATGTTTGTTCACGATGTTTATGTTGATGTAAAATTTTACATTGTATGGTTGTATATGTATGGATATATTCCGTTACTTGACGCTAAATGTCGACTACGAAATAACGCGTGTTTTGATAAGAAAACTGATGTATGGAGTTGCCACTCTTGCTTTACTTATATTACTCTATGGACAACATCAAAAAACTTAAGATCGGTATTGCTACTTTATTATGTGTTGAACCTGTGGAACATAGTTGTTCTACAGGATTATTAATTTTTTTTTTTATTATCATTTATTTAAGGACCAACTGAGATCATTTTTGTTAGTACTTACAACTATGACTTATAAACTATTGTTAGTATTATGCTCTATATGCTATACAATGTCATTTTGTTACACATGCTATAGAGATAAATAAATTAATTGAAATTATAGTTGCTTTTCTTCATGAGCAAATAACAAATGTTGCTAGAAAGTCTTTGGCGTGTTAATCATTAGAGTTATATCACGAAGATATATAGAAATATAAGTAAAAATAAAGTACATTAACTGGTACTTACTTGGCTCTCAGTTCGTATACATTGTCCTCACAGTGTTTACCTTAATATGACCTTAATATTGCGTTTAACTTTGTATCATGATTATGACATAAACTGATGTCCTCTAGAAAAAAATTGTAGTACTTACAATATAGTAAATATAAACCTACATCGCGTAAGAAGTGGCTTGGTTCTAACTAATAACTCGAGAAACACTGTACTTTATAAGTACTACTAATTAAAACAATTGAAATACTGAGTTTTGATATCTAAACGGCGAAAACATCACAATAAACAACGAAGTTACGAAAGCAAAATGTATTCGATTTGGGTACGTTCTGAAACTTAACCATAACCAGATATTTCGAACAGCGAGCTTAACAAAGTCATAATTTTGCAAAGAAGAAAGAAAAACAATCTCTCCAATTTGAGACGATTTGAATTTGGTAGCAAAATGAAATATTGTTTTGATAAATTTATTTACAGTTTACAATTATTTAAAAGTCCTTAAAGAGATGTGAGTGGACTGAACTACAAGTTTCGAACGCACTCTATTAATGTCAAAACTGACACTGTCAAGAAGGTCAGTCACCTTGCCCCCCTTGGCCGGCGTTATTCATTTATTATTGTAGATGGCGCTATTTATGATTTCGGCATTTTATTAGACATAAATTTTAAAAATTAAATAAAATGGAACTAAAGGCAAAACATAGTGGCAAAACAAGTTGACTTATCACGATAATCAATTTTGAGATTTTTATAAACATTATAAGTATTTATTTTAAAATATTTACGTGTTAAAATTAAACCAATTGCGTGGTAGTGGAACTAAAATTGACCGCAATTTTTTCATACTCTTTGACATAAATTCTGTCCACCAGTAAAAAAAGTGATAATTTCCGACAATACAGCACCTTAATCATGCACATAGCCAATAAATATTAAATATGCAAATACATACCTACTTGTCGTCAACCAGTGCATTGCTTTTCATTAGGTGATTTCAATCATTAGCCACAATACATAGTAATAGACATGTAAGCATCTAAATAACACAAAAATTTACTAACGTTATTTCATATCAGTAAAATAACCCTTATTACTAATAACTATAGAGTTGTAATTTGTGAAATAACACAAAAATTTACTAACGTTATTTCATATCAGTAAAATAACCCTTATAACTAATAACTATAGAGTTGTAATCTGTGAAAAAGACGCGTTAATCTTTAAACTTTTCAACATTTGTGGTGAAACATGAAATTAGCCGGGCGCACAGATTTCCCCCAATAGACACCACATTATGAAGCAAACAGAGCGGCTACCGCGAAAACCGAAATTCGCAAATTGCGGGGATCTTTCTCTTTTACTCCAATGAAGGCGTAATTAGAGTGACAGAGATAAATCCCCGCAATTTGCGAATTCAATTTTCGCGGTTATAGGCCAGGCTCTATTTTCAAAATTTAGACGTAATAATAATAATATGTGTGTTAATTGATACGCTCCGAAATCATGATAGCACATTGACAAACGCTACAAGTCACGTGACTATTTTAATACATTATTTAAGTTTCAACTATCCTATTCTATCAACGATGGTCATCTTGGTTAAGCCCCCAGTAGATGCAAGCGTCTGCAGGCAACGGTGACAAGTACTTTTAAGTTACAATTTCGCTTTTGCTGAACTGTGACGCGGTGGGCAAAATTATGTATGGCCAAAGTTTAATACAGTCTGTGTCTGACCATGGGGCTTTAAATCCAGGGCTTGATTTACTCGCTAAACTGAGCTACTTTTACTATGGGAGCAACACTAAAATCGGGGATTTTTTTTTGGCTTTTCCATAGAAAACGTCGACAGCCAAAATGTATGAAACGGTGAAAAATTTTTTCGGGATTTCGGGGTTGGTGCCATAATAAAAGTAGCTCAGTTTAGCGATTAGAATCGAGCCCTGGATTTAAAGCCCCATGGTCAGACACACCCTGTACTTTTACGGTATAATAATGCTACATCTAATAAGCGATCTATGGCCAGCCATAATGGCAATCACGGACGAACGTGACTATTTTTCTTGGTATAGTAACGTTCGCGTGTACAGAGACAATAGTCAATAGTACAAATTAATTAGTTCAGTGGCTGTAGTGGGGATTACTTGGATTGGCTTCCTGTTAGTTCGCGTTTTATAAAACACTAGCTTTGTGCCCGCGACTTCATCTGCGTGATACTTAGAGCATTTAATAACTGCCGAAAAATTTGCACAATTGTGGACGGACATGGCTATTTGTACGTTATGTACAAATCATGTAGAAATAAGCATTTGACATGCCTTCCCCCGCAAAATCAGCAGACTATTTCGTGAAGAAAATGACAGCGTTGACATCTCCTGTTACTATGCTCTAAGCCCTAAGGCGCGAGATGATAAAAACCAGACAAGTGCGAGTCGGACTCGACCACAGGGTTCCGTACTTTTTAGTACTTACCTATTTGTAGTTATGGCGGCAACAGAAATACACTACCTGTGAAAATTTCAACTATCACGGTTCATGACATACAGTCTAGTGACATACAGACAGACAGACAGACGGACAGTGGAGTCTTAGTATTAGGGTCCCTTTTTACCCTTTGAGTACGGAACCCTAAAAACTATCCTATGTGAAGGACATAGGATAGTTTTAGACAGCTTGTACTGCGTGGGCTATCAAAATCGCTGCAGACTTTTCTTGCTCTAACTCTATGTAGGTTAGTCTAGGCTAGTCTATAGGTCGCTGGCTAGGTTACGGAAGAATACTTCGGCGTTCCTGGGACCTCGCCGTATAGCAGTGAGGTGGCAACAGAGGGGTTTTAGTGGGTAAACCTAGGGTTTCATTAGCCCACAACAGGGAGTCCCACATAACCATCCCGGCCCGTCCCCGTCCCCGGTAGGGGAGAGCGGGATTAAACGTGCAGATTTTCATAAAATACAAATTTGATCTATGAAAACAGTGTGAATAAGGTATGTGGGTTGCGCTATATTAAATAATGATTATAGTAACAGCACCAGTCATGGGACATTTAAGAGGAAATTTGGAGTATTTATGATATTTCCCTTATACATGTAAATGGTCTACCGCTTAGCGTGTTAAAAGATGAAAGTCCTATCCGTCTTTCATGTTTTAGGCGTGTTGTATCAAAGATATTGCAATTAGTTTCCACATATTTAACAAATTAAAACTATGCTTTTTTTCTCCAGTCATGGACACTAAAGCTCCAGTAATGGGCCCCCGGTAATGGACGTGGATCCAGTAATGGGCCCCCTATAATGGACATTGCTCTATCAGTATAAAATATTGAAATGGGGAATAAGTTACGGCAAAAAAAACAATTCTTGGTATAAGCTTTTATCGCTGAATGTATTTTTCTTTCCACAGACAATTATTATTGTATTAGATCCATCGAGACAATAATATACCCAAACACAATTAGTTAGGGTTTATTGCGATAAAGTTCCCATGGCCACCTCCTGTCTCCATCATCAGATCAGGTCCATGTTATCATAATATTACATTATCACCCGATTTGCATACTTAATTACGTACTTACACAATATTTCAACTGAATCGGAAATCGAAAATTGGCTCAAATTCAGCTACCAAGATTGGACCCACATTAACTAACAGGGCAAGTTAAATAAAAGTTTGGAAAAACGATATTAATTTATCCGAAGTCCGAGAATACCTCCTGATTGACATATTTCGTAACTACATTTTACTTCTGTATTGTTTAAACATGAAATTATGGCATGGCAAGCATCATTCTGTCAATTGTCCCATCATAGGAGGTACGCAGTT
This sequence comes from Cydia fagiglandana, assembly GCF_963556715.1. NCBI lineage: Eukaryota > Metazoa > Arthropoda > Insecta > Lepidoptera > Tortricidae > Cydia > Cydia fagiglandana. The sequence continues at coordinate 4,401,336 of NC_085956.1, forward strand.
TTACAGCTCCTATAATGGGATTGGGCCAAATACCACTATTTTTTTACATCTGTGGAGCCACAACATAGTGTGTTGTATACCTTATCTCATGGTAAATGCAATTAACAAAACACATTCTAGTTGTCATGAAGTATTAATTAATTAAAATTTAATAAATTAACTCAACTCACCTCTCTTAGCGAAGTTGTTAAGAATTCGTAGTGGTATTTTTTTTCAGTGACACGACAACTTTTGGGTTGACGCCAATTTCTTAAAAAACAACCAAATTTAATGAAACTTCAAACTGAAACAGCTCTAAGACTCTTATTTATGATAGTATACAGCCAGTGTTTATAAACTACTTTTAGATACTTATTTTAGAGGAATTATGTTTTTTTGTCCCATTACTGGTTCCACGTCCATTATAGGGTATACTACTTTGCGTTTCTGAGTAGCGATATTATTTTGTGCATCGTTAAACAGTTATTTTACCAGAATTTTTTTTATGTGATAGGTCGGAACGGAACAACTAGCCCCGCTATGGGGCAGGTTGTTCCGTTGCTAAAATTTATAACTTATCCGTCAAATATTTAAATCTCAGTTCACACACGCTAAAAGAGTATTTTGCAGTTCGTCGAAATATATGATAATTTGTTGTGTACTATCAACAGATAGTAAAGAAAATCCAAAGCAAAAATGTGATTATCCGTGGGGTTCGTTGTGCCCTCGTTTTTGATTTATTTTCCATAACTACTATTCTACTATAATGGAAGCAACGAAAACGGCTCCAGCAACCGCATAGTGGTCTGACTTTTCGCGACAAACATCATACGAATCGCTCCATGGTTTACTTGCGTTCCTATTCCCATCGGATCAACTTACCTCCGGCACGTTGAACCCGCTCTCCCCTATGTGTAAAGCATTTCCTCTCTTTAAAAAAAGGCTAGTCTATACCTAATTAGTCTACAAGGAGTCAATTTCCATTCAACCAACTATATCCTTGGCAGATAAGTCAAATCCGTTGTAACTAAAGCAAAAAGTAATTAATCAATAGTAACGATAATTACTGATACATCTGGGATTACAGCGTGGGAAAATGAGATTTAATCATTGGATCATTACAATGAATCAATGATAAGTTAATTTCTTTATATGGACTGATCATTAGAAAATAGGTGTACAGTCAGCCAAGAAAGTGGTCTACCACTTTCTTGGCTGACTGTACCATTTAAGAGGGGAGTTTACGCAGGGTATTCGAAGGAAACAAAAGTTACCTATTTGTTTTATAAGGGGACAAAGTTGTTGTTGTTTTGTTGTTTAACCTCTCGTGCTAATATTGATACCCGAGCAAGCGAAAGATTCCAAAATTGAAATCTTGAGGGTTGCGAGGGTTTCAAGGCACGAGGGTTAAACAAACTTTGCCACATAACATAATCTTTTCACCACACCAACAAAAGGAAAATACTAACGGTAAATATCAAACAAAATCAAAGCAAGTCGATTCAAACTGAATGTTATTAAATATTTATCATTCAAAATCATAATATATAAATCACCATGTACCTATATAAAAAGTAGTAAACAAGTGTTTGATATCTTCAAACACTTCTTAATCATTAAATTAAAAAAAAACACATTTTTTGTGACATTCGGCATGATATAAGTGACGTTCCACGGCAAAAGGTACCTTATGGCGGCTGGCGCTTACGTCGCATAGCGCAGCAATAATATTGGAGCGGCGTTAATAATAGCGTATGCGCCAACCGCCATAAGGTACCTTTACTCGTGGGACGTCACAAATACTTTAAAAATGATGAAAGCTAAACTGTGTATTAAATCTTAGCCCACCCATCCATTGTACACTTTTCCACAAATTAAGAAAAATAGTCCAACTCGGCTCGTGATTTACAAATAGACAATCAAAACAATTACCACAACTACACAGAAAAATCCAATCAATTATCAACCTTCACTCTCTTTCAATAAAGTCTTAAATCGTACGAAACAGTTCGATCTATTTCTAAACCCCAAGGCGAGGCGCCTAAACTGCGATTAAAATATTTAAAAAAGATGAGCCAAAATAGCCCTTACGTCCTTGCAGTAAGAGCTGTGGTAATTTGGAATGCGTCAAGGTTGCTGCGCAAACGCAAGTTGTGAGGTTCCCACAAGATGCGAAAGGTGGGGTAGCGCGATGAGGTAGTCTTGATCGTTGGTACCATTTTTACCCTTCATATTAATTGGCTATTAATTGGGCACAGCATTAAGGCAGAAAGAAACAAGGTAATAGAAGTCGTATTGTTAAGGGTGGCTAATTATTCTGGAGGGCCTAAAAACTATTTGCTATTACCCTATGGTTCTACAGTTTAAATAGATGAAAAGTTTTTGGAAAATTGCATGATTTTGCACGGGGAACAAAGGAAACTTTCATTTAGAAAATGGAAAATTTCGATTAATAAAAAAATATGAAAGTTTTCCGAGTTTTAACCAAGTGAAAATTTTGTAATTTTGGAAGCTGCGTTGGCAGAATTCTATCGTGCATCTGCATAGCGTGCATAGATTAATTCCAAGTGTGAGGTCATAATGAGCAACTTTTGCTATGGACAGGCGTGGCTCACTCCGCAATTTCGTCGCTTTGCTACAGGTAGCTAAAAGTATATCCGTTCGACCCCAATTATGGGGTTTGCCATAAGCCGCGCGTGGCGCTGTCACCACCTAGCGGCCATATCTGTGCTGATCGTGACAGACGCGTTTTGTTAGAGAGTGAGTCTTCTGTACCTAGTACTATTATTTATTCTGTGCTATGGAGCAAACCTCGAAAGCACAAAAATGCTATCTCATACATTTCGGCGAATCATGTGTTTTTTATGGAAAGCCATTTTTTTCGCTTTTTCGGAGTTTGCTCCATAGTACCTAAGAGCAGTATAACCAGCCTTCACCCCTCAGAGTATAGTCAGACATAACAGAATATAACCTTGTATGTTATAAAACCCCCCAAAAAATAACAATGTATCAAGAGTACTTGATACAGAGACCTACTACAAAGAACAAATTAAATTACTTTCTTATAATATTTTAATTTGTGTTATATATTTCGTTTAAAGTATCAAGTAGTCTCACACGTCTTTCTCTCGATTTGTTACAATTACAATTATGACGTCACAAGCCGATTGCGTGCGATCACCGCCTAGGATGCGGCATGCCCCGAATGTTGCGACACAATGACCTGGCAGATGGACACTGGTGGACTGAGCTATAGTTTGTGTTACAAGGGATCAAAATGATTACTTCCGTCAAGGGCGTACAATGAATCCTAAATGAAGCGATGGATTCTAAAGTAGAATCCTGAGCGTAATGAGGGATTCAAGTGTTAACGCCCAAGACGAAATATTTTTGATACCGTGTGACACATACCACATACTGCTTTTCACAACAACTATGAGTAAAATAAAAATATGTTACCTATGTTTCTCAAAATGCTTATGTTTTAATTAAGTATTATTATTTTTTCAACCTGAGATACAGGATTTTCCTAGTTCAGGTAGAAGTAATTAAAAAGCCTTACTTTATAAGATTTTATTAACCTAATGTTAAATGTACTTATTTATAACTATGTTTTTCTGAATAAAGATTTTTTTTTTAATATTGATCAAGCTAAAAAAAGATTGCAAAAAGTAACAAAAACTGTGTCCTAACTAGAACAGAATAGTGCCACTTTGATCCCCCCTAGCGGGGAAGAAAAGCCCTTTTCCGAATAGGTGATGTTGAAAGAGTGTTTCTGCCATAAGGCCGGAAAGTGTTAGCTTTCGGTCCGCTGCTCTATGCAAAGTTACCGCTTTCCGGCTACGTCGACCAGAAAAATGGTGTACGGCCAGTAAATAATGGCTCCTCTACAGTAAATAATGGCTCCTCTACACGATGGGCCAACGCCGGCCACTCCAAGGGACGCATTTATGCGTTAGAGGGAGCAAGTGATATTGCTATCTCATTCTACCGCATGGCTGCGTCCCTTGGTGTGGCCGGCGCTGGCCCATCGTGTAGAGGAGCCATAAGAAAGCTTTACCACGACCGGCGCGGCCACAGAATAAGTAATATGTAATTAGTACTACCGTACAGAAAGGACACTTCCTACAAAACCGAAATTTGATAGCGGTTCAGGGTGGAATCATGCTGTCCTTCTCTAATATATGACACTATCCCTTTCGGCTACTTTGGGTTGTCAAAATTCAAGACATTATCTTATCTGTGGTCGTGCACGCAAAGGGACGACATGTTGTGTCAACCCTAATAATTCCTCGGAGCAATGCTGAGCCGAGCGGAGCCGAGTTTGGCCGAAGTCAGGAGTTTCGCACCCCTGCCCTCGCTACGCGTACTCGCACATCTCTGGTGGAAACAGCCTTCGGTTTGAAAGTTTGCCTCGCATTTTTAAAGGTAGGTACCTATCTTATAAAACTTTATCAATTGACCTTAACCAGGGCCGTCTTACGCTATGCTGGGCTGAGCACATAAAAGTTTGGGGCCCCTTTTGAAAAGTAAAGAAAGCTAAAATTTTTCATGTATGATCTTCTATTTACCTATCATCATCATCTCAGCCATAAGACGTCCACTGAACATAGGCCTCCCCCTTAATGCCATAATCGCCACGCTTGGCAGGCGGGTTAGCGATCGCAGCGATCAAATAATACTGTTACTGCCTGTCCTTCAGGGCCCCCTAAGGATGGGGCCCTGGGCATGGGCCCCGTGTGCCCTTATGGTAAAGACGGTGCTGACCTTAACACGAAATATCATAACATTTCGGAGATCCAAACTTGCAGTGTACACATGCGTGCATTATAATAATTGTTAACCAACGAAACATAACAAGGTTGTTTAATATTGTTTAACTTGGTGAAAATTGTTCACACTGCGTTACGAAATGACAATTGTTGGTTTGTCAAATTGGTCGTTTTAAAAACCTAAACATTCTATAATCATATCTGAATAATATACAGTATGTAACTGAACGAAAAGCAATTAATCTAACCCATTAATTAGGGTTCCGTACCCAAAGGGTAAAACGGGACCCTATTACTAAGACTTCGCTGTCCGTCCGTCCGTCCGTCCGTCCGTCCGTCTGTCACCAGGCTGTATCTCACGAACCGTGATAGCTAGACAGTTGAAATTTTCACAGATGATGTATTTCTGTTGCCGCTATAACAACAAATACTAAAAACAGAATAAAATAAAGATTTAAATGGGGCTCCCATACAACAAACGTGATTTTTGACCAAAGTTAAGCAACGTCGGAAGTGGTCAGTACTTGGATGGGTGACCGTTTTTTCGTGCGCGAGTCCGACTCGCACTTGCCCGGTTTTTAATTTGTTTACGTCATACTAAGCAACTTTTACTATGGGACCAAACCCCGAAATCACGAAAACTAATTGACTCTCCCACAGGCAATTTCAACATCAGACCGGCAAAATGTATGAAACTTCCAATTTTTTTTCCGCGTTTTCGGGGTTGATCCCATATTAAAATTTGATCAGTATGAAGTTGCTGAAACATTTTTAACGGGTTTAACAGTAATTGCTTTTCATTCAGATACATACTGTATTATAATGCTAATAAAGTATATTAACGTATTCATGCAATAGAGCAAGGGACTTCTAATGTATTTTTTTAATACAGTGGAACCTGGATAATTGCAATCTCAAGGGACCGGCCAGTTTTTGTCAATTAACCAGGTTTTTCATTTAAGCAGGTCGTGTCAATTAACGAGGTTCAAAAAATCGTTGTGTCAATTATAGAGGTTTTCATTAATAGAGGTTGCGTTCTGACAAATTTCTTTTATGGAGGTGCAAATAACAATTTAAAGTAGATTTACACGCTTACGTTCTGGGTTTCTGGTCTATATATTGCTTCTGTCTATACTTGCACTTTTACACTACATTAATTACCACTTTATTTTCTTATCATTTGGGTTTAAAAAATTCCCTTGAATTGTAGAAGAAAGTTTTATTAGAATTTAGAAAGCATACTTTGTTTTTTATTGATCAAAAAAAACTATTTCACCTACTACAGGCTGTGATAGATACCCAATAACTAAATTAAATTCTGGATGGAGATATAAATAAAATGATCATTGCTATTGAAATATTGTTTCTGCTGTCTACAACTACATTATTTCAATTATAGAGGTAATAAGCAAGACTCGTTTCAATAATAGAGGTAAAAACAAGAGCAAAAATAGCGGATTTTTTTTGCACAGTGTCAATTATAGAGGTCTTAAGTTGCGATGTGGTCAATTATAGAGGCAAAATTACGAATAGCACTAAAATCTAAATTGCAATTATAGAGGTTCCAAAATTTCAATTATAGAGGCCTTTTGGTCTCAAGGGACCGGGACCGGACTTTTGGTTGCAATTATTGAGGTTTTCCATTTATGCAGGTTCCAATTAACCAGGTTTCACTGTACTATGTCGGTGGCAAACAAGCATACGACCCGCCTGATGGTAAGCAATCTCCGTAGCCTATGGACGCCTGCAACTCCAGAGGTGCTACATGCGCGTTGCCGACCCTGACACCCCGCACCCTTGTTCAGCTCTGGCAACCTTACTCACCGGCAGTAACACAACACTATTGAGTATGGTCTAGTGTTATATATGGCTGCAGTTTTCTGTAATGGCTCCTCTACACGATGGGCCAGCGCCGGCCACTCCAAGGGACGCTTTTATGCGTTAGAGGGAGCAAGTGATATTGCTATCTCATTCTACCGCATGGCTGCGTCCCTTGGAGTGGCCGGCGCTGGCCCATCGTGTAGAGGAGCCATTAGGTGACTCAGGTGACATTGGTGACTGTACCAAACAGAAATCGCGAATTTACCAATTTTCTTCATAATCTCGTGTTCACATTGCCGAATTACATATTTCTGTAACTCGAGAATAAATTGAGAAATAGTCTCATCTGATTACATTGTACGTAATTTGTAATTTCGCGGAGATGGTGCAGGCAACTTAACTGGGTCAAAGTTTATTTGTATTTTGTAATTATTAAATTTTAATCATGTGATATTTGCTTGCAATGATATTGCGTTTAAGGTAAGAGTTTTTTTTTAATACCACTACGATGGAGATCAAATATACGGCCCGCTTGATGTTAAGCGGTCACGGTAACCTATGGAGGCCTTGCGCGATGCCGATGACGGGATTCGAATGACAACTGCAATCTGCAGTAGAGATGCCACGAATATTCGGCAACTATTCGGTATTCGGTCTATTCGGCCGCTTTGCCGACTATTCGGTATTCAGCCGAATGTTGCCTACTATTCGGCCGAATACCGAATATCTGTTACACCTACCTAAAAGGAAAAAATACACAAAAAAATAACCACAAACTAATAGGTATAAATATAATATTTTAAATGTGTTCTTGGAAAGTAATTAAAATACGAAGGCACGTTCTTGAGCATTTGTTGATTACAAAATATTTTATTTTTATCATGGGTCTGATTTGATTGACTCTAAGTACATTCATTAATTCTGTTAAACTTAAAAATATATCTTAGCAAACGTTGTGCTTTGTTGGCGAACAGTTTTCATAATAATTGTAACTCAAAATGTTCGCACGTCATGCCTAATATTCGGTCGCCGAATATTCGGTATTCAGCCGAGAGAGGGGGGCCGAATATTCGTTATTCGGTATTCGGCCAAATTCACTATTCGGGACATCTCTAATCTGCAGCATTACTGCTGCGGGCGCTGCGGCGTCATTAATTTATAGTCCGTTTTTTAGCATTAGAAAGAACTTCGCAGAACTAAGCTTGTGGTTCTAAATCCGGCACTTTTAGCGGTAATCATTTGAAGTAAAGTATATGTATTGACCATGCTACATTAGATTAATTCAATAATTATTAACATTTAATACGGAGATGCCACGAATATTCGGCCACTGTGCCGAAAAGGGGTTAGGACGCCTAAATTTTTATAGGACTCGGCAGATCCTCATTTCTAGTGCCAATATCATCATCTCAGCCATAAGACGTCAGACGTCCACTGCTGAACATAGGCCTCCCCCTTGGACTTCCATTCGTACCGGTTGGAAGCGACCCGCATCCAGCGTCCTCCGGCGACCTTAACAAGGTCGTCTGTCCATCTTGTGGGTGGATGTCCTACGCTACGGCTACGCTTGCTAGTCCGTGGTCTCCACTCGAGCACTTTTCAAGTGCCAAGTGTAGTAGTGCCAAGATAAAGGTCATAAACTAATTTTAATTGATGTACATATTTTGCCGCCAAATGGCCATAATTAGGCTCATTTTACTCATACTAACAGCACAGCTGATGTCATGCTGCACCTTACCAGGCGTGGGCGTGGCTCACTCCGCGATTTCGTCGCTTAGCTTTGCTACAGGTAGCTAAAAGTAAGTACATCCGTTCTACCCCAATTTTGGGCCATAAGCCGCGCGTGGCGTGGCGCTGTCGCTTTCTAGCGGCCATATCTGTGCTGATCGTAACAGACGCGTTTTGTTAGTTAGAGAGTGAGTCTTCTGTACCTAGTACTATTATTTATTCTGTGACCTTACAGAACACCGCTGCCAAATAACACTAGACCATACTCCATAGTGTTGTGTTCCTGCCGGTGAGTAAGGTGGCCAGAGAGAGAGGGTGCCGAGTTTACACTTAGTAACACCTCTGGAGTTGCAGGCGTCCATAAGCTACGGAGACTGCTTACCATCAGGCGGGCGGTATGCTTGTTTACCACCCACGTAGTATATAATGTCGGCGGTCGATCGTAAGATCAGGCATATCGTGAAATTCCTAGGCATATCGTGAAACTTCTCATCTTTGACTCGTTCCCTGAGTCGACGGAGCCCTGCTACGCGGGGCTCCTATTTCAGTTTGCCCTTCGGGCATCTGAAGCAACCTAACGAACCTATCCTACCTATACAGATTGATGTGTTCGCATCCAAGTGGTCACAACTTGTAGAACAATGTAAACGAATATTTGAATCGCTGTATTAATTAAGTAGTGTAGTGTAGTGAATTAAAAATTAGGTTAAGTAATGTTGGTTAAATAGTATTTAAGATTGTAATGTATTGGCGAACGCTGTAATTACAATTTTTTAATAATAAACAATAAACAATACAGGTAAAAACTCGCAATTTTATTCTACTAGTCGATACAGTTAATGTTAATGATAACATTTCTCCAAGAAACATTAGGTCTTACACTCGTCTGTCGTACAAAGTATCCATAAAATCTAATATTTAGTACTTTAGATTTTTTTAGACAAGCCAAATTGAAGAAAAAAAAGAGAAATACTTTGAATGCAGTTTTGTTTCTTTTTAAAAATAAAGGAATGTCTTCTTTAAGTAAAATGAGCCAGCTTAAGGATTTAAGGTAGTTTCCCTACAGGGCCCGACTTATCTTTCCACCCTGTATATTGGTTTAATGTGACTATCGTCAAAACATTACACAGGAACACTACGATCTGCTAATCTTACGATCGGCCGCCGACATATATAAAAAAACCTACATCCTAAGCTTGTTAAGTCGCTCGCAGGCCACTTACTTTACTAGTAAAACTTCCCAAGCAAATGCAAATTTTCTCACACTTTTTCCTCCGAAAATTGATCCGTTCATACAAATTGCTCAATATTAACCAACAAGTAATAACAAAGTGTATGTCTGTCTGTATCGCGGATCGGTTTTACTAATAAGCGGGTAAAAAGTGGCAATTCCATAGTCTGGGTGACCGCTCGCGTGGGAAGAACGCTAGCGTAACGTGGATACGCCACTATTATTTCTTGACATCATTTATTGATAATAAGGCATTACAAGTCACAATTTTTAAGCATATTTCTATACATCTTAGATCTATTATTTACAGTATATTATTGTATTACACTATATGTATTACACTTGCTTTGAATAGTTAGTAGGTAGGTATTACTCTATTTTATTTGAACATCAATATACACTAAGGTGTTTGAAAACGGCGGAACAAATTTTGTATACCAAAATGTAATATTATAATACAATAGGAATAAAAAGTGTCCCAGCTTTTTACAACGGCTACGGCTCATAAAATAAGCATGCAAGAGTAGAGGCATGTAAGAGAGAGGCGGCATGAAAGAGTTTGACGACATAATTATTAATTATATTGTACGTTGTATAGGTACTGCAAAACGTAATTCAAGACCAAAAAAAGTAAGACAATGTTGCCACTGCAATAATTTGTTTGTAAAATAGTACCTAAATTCCTTTTGATAAATAATCACGCTAAGATAATTTATGTATTAGTAATTTTACTCCTGCAATTTAAAAAAAGTGCTTTTATTTACTTATTTTTACATAAATACAAGACGCGCTAGTAAAAAAGTGGCAACATTTCCTACTTTTTTTGGTCTTGAATTACGTTTTGCAGTTTAGGTATTGTACGTACGTCCGTGATAGATAAACTGTTGGTTCTTAATTGTATTATGTAAAATATTTGTACACAGTTAAACAATAAATCTTATCTTATCATATTTACCTCAACATCCTAATTCCAATACATGAATTGGGCAGTAATTTTACGAACCCAAAATTTGTAACTGTTTATCCCATATTGTTCAGTCGTTGTATTCAAGTGCTTATGGGCGTATTTAGACGATATTAGACGTGTTTAGGGTAATGTTATCTTCTTTTAGTTTTCATATTAAATAAAGAGCTCAGACTCCTGTGACTTTCGGTAAACAGAAAATATTATTGAGTTTATCGATATAGGAACTCCTTAGCTGTCAAAAAATTCTGCCCCATAGAATCCTATGTCGGATCATGAAGTATGAACACGGACATTTCGCAAAATGTTCAAGAAATAAAATTAAAATAAAACAAGAAAATTACATTTCATGTGTTGTAACTAGTTACCTAAGTACCTAACGTTGTAAAGGCTTTCAAATGATTTTTTTGAGTACACTGATAACTCAAAAATAAATTAAGCGGCGAAGCCAATGATTCATCTAGCGTTTATTTTTACTAGTGTAGTATCATCCAAGACACTGTACACAAGTGTAAAATTTTGGTAACATATTATTTATAAAGGCGTATCCACATTATTCCCCCTTAACTATAAAAGCTGTATGTACGCGCGCGTCGGGCTCAGTTCAAATCGGTCCGTTAACAGTGCATCGCGCACGTCACGCATTTAGGTATGTACTCAAACAGGGCCACTTTGTGTTTGCTAATTAATTTAAGTGATCTAGTTTTTAAGTTATAATTGGACTAGTTAAGCAAAAAAGGGTCCATTCTCAGAAAGCTTTCCGTGCCAAGGCCGGAATCGAACCGGAGTCTTCAGAATACCCGGCTACTTCCTGACTGCTAAACTACCCGGCCGGTGGTATATTCTTTAGTCATAATATTTCAGTTTATAATTTATATTATAATATACACACACAGTGACAGTGTGACTACTTTAAAACAAAAATCAACAAATTTTCATTGATTTACTTTTTTGTCCGACTTTCAATCTAAAGGTCGCGGGTTCAAATCCTGGCTCGTACCAATGAGTTTTTAGGAACTTATGTACGGAATATCATTTGATATTTACCACTAGCTTTTCGATGAAGGAAAACGTCGGTAACATCCGCGAAGAAATTCAAAGTTGTATGTGAAGTCCCCAACCCGCATTGGGCCAGCGTGGTGACTATAGCCCAAACCCTCTCATGCTTGAGAGGAGGCCTGTGCCCAGCAGTGGGACGTATATGTATAGGCCAATATATTAGTGTTATTTTATTTTTAATTTGTTTCCTAATATAGCGGGTCAAACAACTTTGTCAGTAGAAAAAATTTAAGTTTTTTATGGGACGATAACCCTTTATAGAGCTTACTTTTTTAAATTTGCCGCTCTTTTCTACTGACGGAAATGGCTTGACAGACTATAGTTGGGTAGATTCTTGTGGGTTAAATCCTTTTCCATAAATTGTGAATGAAGTATTTTGGCTGTCATCCAGTTAAGTGTACATGTCGGCAACGCATAAAGTATGTTTTAGCAAGTGTCCATAGGCTACGGTGCTCAGTTAGCATTAGCATGCTATCTGATAAAAGTGGACTGTAAGCTTTTTAAGTGTTGTTTTCTTACAAGAGTTAGACCAAGAAATCTCTGCAGAGATTTTGATAGCCCGCGCAGTGCAAGTGTCATTTAAAACGCCAGATTTCTATGAAATTATGACATATATGTAAATAACACTTGCATTTCGTGGGCTATAAAAATCACTGCAGACTTTTCTTGATTCAACTCTACCTATTACTAGGATTTAAGGTGCATACCAACTTGAATGCTTGAATGCTCTTATATTATTATGTTTATATATATTTGAGTCTCGGAGTTCCCGGTTACATTTCTCTAAAGTTATGAATTTCCTGCACTTAAACATTTGTCTCACTCAGTTTGACCCAATGGCTGACTGGTAGAGAATGCTTTTAGGCATTAAATCCGCCATTTGTACGTTTTTCCTGTGTTAGTGCAATAAACTTTAAATAAATAATAAATAAAGTTTAAATAACGAATAAAGTGATAACTGATAATAAAAAAAAATACAGTTAAATAAAAAAAAAGTTTAAATAAATATTAAAAAAAGTTTAAATGAATAATTTATACTTAGGTATGTATTGAGCTCGCTATTCGCACACGCAAAAAACTGCTGCGAAATTTAAGAAGAAACAGGAGCTGACTTTTAAATATTTTAGGTAAATATACCCGTCTCGCTAACGGAAGCGGCTCCTAAAACTAGTGCGATAAGGACAAGGCGAAAAATTCCGCGTAAAAATCTCAAAAACCGAGGTTTCGTACTCGACTGTTTCCTCCTCCAAAACTTAACCAATCCTAACCAAACTGGGAAATCTAAATGATTATGAAATTATCTGTGTCGGACCGTTTGTTTGCTTTTTTGGCTAATTGATATTAGTTTTGAATACTACGCCTTTCATTGCGGCATAGTAAACTAGGCCATTTTGGCCACTTTTGAAGGGCTCTAGCGTCTTAAAAAACAAAAAATATCAAAAAAAAGCAAAACGATCCGACACAGACATTGACAATATTAATCTGAGTTGAAAAAAATCATTACTCTAGCATCAAAATCCACGGAGGAAACAGTCGAGTACGTTTGTATGGAGAAATGACCACTCGAATGACTTGAATCGCCGATTTTTAACGAGCACTTTTTAAATATCATTTGTAATACAGGTAAAGTGCCGAATTTTTTTGATTTAAAATATTTTTAATAATTAAAGTAACACATACTCATCTATGTCATAAGGGGTCCACAGATTACCAGTTCGCTGGACGATATCAACCTATCAGTTGCAACTGTTCGGAACCTTTTGCGTTTAACTGTGACAGGCTACGGGTCCATATTGGATCGCATAATAATTGATTGTCCTAATGTAATGTTACGCATAAAACTCATTTCGCATAATTGTTATTGTGCTGGAAATATTAACATTTCTGATAAATTATAACACAAACCTAACCTAACCTACCCTATTCTACACAACCTATGCAAAATATTTTCGAAAATACTTTCTGTTTCAGCTGGAGAAAAAATATGCGAAAAGAGTTTTATGCGTAACATTACATTATGATATGACAATCAATTATTATGCAACGAGATAGGATCCCACAGGCTACTCACAGGCTGATATCGTCCGGCGAACTGGTAATCTGTGGGCCCCTTTATACTAGTTTTTGTTGGCTACTTTCCTACTAGTCAAATCAGTATCTTTTTTAAAACTGTCAATAAAAGCGCTTTGCTGATATGCAATTTATAATTATGAAATTAGAATTTTCTAATAAAAACAATAAATATGGAGTGGAAAAAACATATTTTATATCGAATATTGTATATGTATAATATAATTTATTGTTATATTATACAAATACCCATGTTACTTAAATGGAATATACTTCATTGTCACGCGACGTAGGATGTAGATAAAATAATTATCATTTTCCAAGTTGGCGAGTAAACACGACAAAACAATATATTTTAAATATCTTCTTTCCTTCCATGTCAAATACCAATTTTAGCCACAGTTTCGCGCCAACGAACGTCATATTGCATATTAGGTATTACAATTATTACATATTCTTGCGAAAATTAGACAATCCGGGAAATACCGTTTTTCGCGACCGTTTAAAACCGGCAATCAAAGCAGTATCTAGTTAGCACGCCAAATATAGATTATCATTTAAGCTATTCGTTTTTCAAACGTTACATAATTGATAAACGCTGATTTTTCACCCAATTTTTTGTTAAACTCGGTAATTGATTCCACGCGTGTGCAAAAAGTGTGTTTGGACTGCTAAAAACATTGACAGATTTCACGCAAGAATTGTTTTTAGATTTCTTGTATGTTTTTCTTTGTGTTAGCCACTAAGTTCTTACGTGTCTTTATGAAGTCGGTCTGCGTTTTTGTATGTCTGTCTGTCAAAATGTCGAGAAAGTAAGAGATTTTAATGAGCAGATTTGTTTTGTCGCGTTCCTGTATTATTTTTTTGTTGGCTATGTGTGCAAGCTATAATTTAGTGCATTATTACATTAGTTATATGCAATGATCGTACATTTTCCAGCATTTTTCGTGCAGCAGAGTGGTGTTAACGGAATTGGTATAGATAATTTCAACTGAAATGGTAAATTAAGGTTAATATTAACGTAATTTCTGTTTCCTCGCGTTATCCCGGCATTCTGCCACGGCTCATGGGAGCCTGGGGTCCGCTTTGACAAGTAATCCCATGATTTGACGTAGGCACCAGTTTTATGAAAGCGACTGCCATCTGATCTTCCAACCCAGAGGGTGAACTAGGCCTTATTGGGATTAGTCCGGTTTCCTCACGATGTTTCCTTCACCGAAAAGCGACTGGTAAATATCAAATTATATTTCGTACATAAGTTCCGAAAAACTCATTGGTACGAGCCGGGGTTTGAACCCGCGACCTCCAGATTGCAAGTCGCACGCTCTTACCGCTAAGCCACCAACGCTTCAAAATGTAATATTAACGCAATTTACTCTAATTAATCATTAGGGTTGAAATTATTTATACCAATTCCGTTAACACCACTCCGCTGCACCAAAAATGCCGGAAAATGTACGATGTCTGGTTATATGCTTGTGCATGTAAATCACGTAAATACAAGGGGAGGTCCAAAAGTTCGCGGAATGGTGGGGATAAGCACACGCCCGCATACTACACGACCCTGATTTTTATTGTATTGCTGACAGAAGAAATATTTTTCTAAAATATGTATGACCCACATAGGGTTACCAGATGACAGGAATTTTCGAAAATGTCAGGAATTTTTAGAATTGATAGTTTTTTTTTTATAAAGTACGTTACTTAAATTAATACAAATAATAATAGTACATTGTGCAACATGGGGCGTAAGTTGAATATTGCAAACGAGAGCAAGTTAAATCGCGACGGCTTGCCGGAGCGATGTATAGACTCGAGTTTGCAATATTATTACGCCCTAAGTTACACACAATGTTTTTCATCACACTTGCGATACGAAAATTAAGTATAAAGACAAAAAACTGTTAATTATGGCACTAGAAACTTCATAACTCCCTAGGGAGAACGCTTTTTCTATAACTCCCGCTAAACCTGCGTGCAATTCCACATTTACTGAGCGAGTGTGATGGAAAATAATATAACGCGGCTAGCGGCTCATGGCCATCACTAACTAGACCCCCCCGTCGTCGTCGTCAAAAATATGAGGAAAAATATTCGAATATCAGGAATTTTATCAGGAAATGCTAAATTTGTATCTGGTAACTGACATAATTTAAAAAATCCATAACTCCCGCGGGAACAATATAGCCTATATTAGAACACACAAATAAGATCTATTTCAAGCAAGTGTGATTAAAATCAATGAATATTTCGTGTACACAATGAAAGAAAGCATTGATCATCAGCAATTACAGACTTCCCAACTCCATACTAGTTCACGTATATTCATAATGGTTGTATTTGCGTTTCCAACAGGAAGCCACGGTAGAAACGAGGAAGGCAGCAACACGCAAACTAGTTACTCGGCTATTTTGTCAGCTATGTTATTACGATTGTAGTTATCTTCAAAATTAATCAGTCCGATCAACTGTTAAAGATATTTGGTGCAAATAACTAATTGGCAAGTTACGTCTTTACCAAAGAGAATAGATAGTATAGAGGGCTATTGCCAAAGTAAACTTTGTAGTCACGGTAAATTTACTGCATTCTATCGACACACGATCAAAACTTAAAATAAAATTGAAAATGTATAAATTAATCAAAATATGTTTACGGATAAATGACTAATAGATGTCTTACTCTATCTAACGTAAAAGTGACATTGGTTGCCCGAATTGCGCTGCAAAAGAGAACTAGTTGATATCTAAACTATAACGTATCTAGAATGGATCTAGTACGTGTCGTCTCTTGAGAATATCTTGAAGTTCGAATACGGCAGCATGTAAGTAATTCTAATTGCAATAAAGAAGAAATTAATACTTCAAACTAAATATCCTTTATTGTCAAAAAAATAGTTACACAAAAAAAATACATTTTAACACATCTAAATCTAACCTTATAAAATAACTTACAATTAAATAAAAACTAAATTAAAACTAACACAAATAGTCCCCCAGATCCGATCCCTGCGGAAGGGTGCCCATAATGCTGGCCACATTCCCCCGCTGGATGGCAACTCCAATTTTTTGGCCAAGGAATGAGCCAGCCCTAGGATCCCTGGTGGTGTCAAGGAGCATCTTCTTCAAATCTTTATATAAACTGAGCGCATCCTGACACCAAGGTCCCAAAGTCTCAACCGCAAATGCCGAAAACAAGTGATTTCCCGAAAGTCCGGCATATTTGCTAACTAAATATTAATCTTCATCCATATGTCAACTTTACGCCCATAATATTAGCAAATATATATTAAATATAATAACATAATAGACCAACACATCCGTCGAAAAGGTCAGCTTTAAATACGCGGTCAAACGCATTACTGCTCTTTTGTGCGTTTGGTAACACGGCCTTAATGATAATAATGGTGGCAAATGTTAATCGTATTTTGTGTAACGATATTGAGAATTGGATATGTTCCTGAATAATGGTATATTTTCTGTTTAAAGATTTAATTAATAAATATTTTATTTATATTTATTTATATCCTCGTCTCATTCCCACAACACAAGCTTTATTGAGCTTACTGAGTGGGACTGTGTGACTAGGTCAATATGTGTAAAACTGTCTTATAATACCGGGTGTGGCCTGTAATAAGAGCAAAAAAATTAACTGTAGGCTGTACTCCTCATACTGACCAACATTTGTTCAGCAACTTTTAAAAATAACCTGTGGTTTGATTTTTAATACACTTTAAAGTTTATTCTAAGACGCAATGTATTGTGAATTTTGTTGTGTTTAAGCCTTGACAAGTAATGTCAACCACAATGATATGGCGTGGCGATGGCGTCCATTGAAGATAATGTTTATTTTATATGAAAAATAGGGACACTAAATACTTCATAATTTTTAAAAGTTGTTGAACAAAAGTGTCATCGTTTGAGGAGTACAATCTATGTTTTAATTATTTGCTCATATTACAGGCCACACCCGGTATATTAACTCTCATTTATAGACGGGTCTATCGCGAATTTATTTTATGACCTTTATTACCCGACGTTTCGACACAGGTTTCACTGGTCGTGATAAATTCGCGATAGACCCGTCTATAAATGTGACTTAATATGTTTTCAAAATGCTAAAGTTTTAAAAATTATATGACTTATAATATTTATATTATTTAATATTTATTTATTTATTGTCGCTCGAGATGGTGCTTACTCGTAGATGAGTTTATATATAACCTGATTTTTTTCCCAAATCATTTTTATATCAGGTTCGCGGTGCTCTTATGGGATCACTTCGGTCTTGCAAATTGGTTAAATGCGTTTTTCTCAAAGACTGTTTGATGTAGGTACCTAAAATTTGGAACAGTTATGGCAAGTACCATCACTAACTCTGTTAATAAGTCAAAATCGCTTATTTCTGATTTTAGGGGGAAAATTGGGGGGCTGAGGGGTAGGCTGAATTTTATTTTCATTTGTAAGACCATTAGAAAGCTTGTAAAAAATTGAGTCAATGGACTGATTTCAATTGACTTCATTGTAGAGTGCAGTAGTTTCGATAATAAAAATGCATTTAAAGTTACAAGTTTTCATATAAAAAAATTCATTTTTTATAAAACTCACCACATGTCATCACCCCCGACTGTTTACCAACATACAATGAAAGCTAGTTTTGAAACAAAACGCCCGAGTTTAATCTCGACTACAATTTGGCGTCATTATGCGCGAACGCAACTCTGTGGGAGCCTTGTGAAACGACTTGAAACTGAGATGAGAATCTTCGTTGTGAAAAACCTATGGTTAACAATCGTATAGATATTAGATATCGTAGATAGTATCATATTTCTGATATGCTCGTAAAAATTTGGAGTCAGTTTTTGGGGGCATTACACAAAAAGTCTACCACCTTGTCGGGGATGTGATGCTTATAGAGCTAAACTGGAGAAATCTGTAAATCTATTATTATATTTATTTATAAGGTAGATACAAATATTAAAAATAAAAATAAACTCACTTATCTATAAAATAAAACTACATTAAAATAGGGATGTACCGACTAGTCGCCGACTAGTCGGGAAAGCCGACTATCCGGCCACATTTGTAGTCGGCGATTAGTCGGCGACTAGTCGGCAAAAATGGCCGATTAGTCGGCACTTTATTAGTGAAAGAAAATAGAAATAAAAGAAATCAACAGTCAATATTTGCCATATGTTTTATGTCTATTTTACCAAAATACCTACTCAGGGTGCAGACGAAAACTGTTGTTCATATAATTGACCGTTTGATCGATATCGTATGATAGTGGGCTGGTGCTTTCCTCTACAGGTCGATCTCAACTTGTAATTGTTTCGCGTGTAATTTCATGGCCAAGTTCTAGTTAAATGATTTTATTATTATTCAGTTTTGGTTTCTTTTTAAATGGTGGAGCCATAGGGAAATGTTAATGTTATTGCAAAATTTAGAGACTTATAAACAGGGCACGTTGCTCGTAAAGACGCTGACCACGGGGTATAGGTTCTTAACTGGCGACTACGTACGGGAAATAGAGCCTTGGAAATACCTCCTACAAGTTGTACTGACGGTCTGCTAAGTCTTGTGATAGTTCTATGAACCTGTAGAGAACACCTAGCACCAGAACACACCAGCGCAACCAAACGAGCAAAAGTATTATTTTTAACCTGAAATTATACGAAACTAATGATCTGGCCGACTAGCCGACTAGTCGGCCGACTAATCGGCCATTGGAGTGCCGATTAGTCGGCTAGTCGGCCAAATCAATAGTCGGTACATCACTACATTAAAACTAAAAACTATTTAATACTAAATAAAATTAAAATATATCTAAGAAATTGGGCCCCTTTGGCATGGTGCCGAGGACGCTGGCATCTGTATTAGGTATATACTTGTATTTAGAATTTAAGGCCAAGTTATCAAACGTTATCATACCAAATATCGGCTTCTTAGCTATATTAGAAGTAGGTACCTTAAACACTTTTTGGAGTGATCATTTGACAGACGGATAGAGGTATATTCTTGAATGAACAATCAAGAGTTTTATTGATACAGCGAAATCGATTGGTAAACACAATAAAAACACTTCAGTAAATGGCTTAGTGGTAAGGCGTGCGATTTAAACTAAACTCTTAAACCCTGGCTTGTCCCGATTTATTGGAAATAATGTCCAAATAAAAGAGACTCCAGTTCGATTCCGGCCTGGGCCACCATCAGTAGAAGGCTTGGGGGCCGATTTTTGAATTTTTGTCCGATTTCGTCACTCTAAAATCGGTGGAAAACAGCGAAATGCTAATTTATGAAATACGAGCGATAGAAATTGGGAATCGAGTGGTATTGACCACTCGTTTTCAATTCTATTAGTAGAATTTACATGCCGGGTACTGGAGATATTATTGAACGAAATACACAAAATCGAGCGGTCGAAATCCAAAAATCGGCCCCTTGGTCTCTTTTTCTTAAGTGTATAACATTTATTTCAGTTTATGATCTCTAATTTCAAATGCCCTAGGTACCTACAGTCAAAGAATTTAATTTTCTACCCATTTTGCGACTTTCATAGTTTTGATTCTCACTGTGACATGGTTCGAAATGGGTCGGAAATTAAATTTTTTGACTGTAAGTCTTCTTCCTCCCGTTATCCCGGTATTTTGCCACGGCTCATGGGAGCCTGGGGTCCGCTTGACAACTAATCCCATGATTTGACGTAGGCACTAGTTTTTACGAAAGCGACTGCCATATGACCTTCCAACCCAGAGGGTAAACTAGGCCTTATTGGGATTAGTCCGGTTTCCTCACGATGTTTTCCTTCACCGAAAAGCGACTGGTAAATATCGAATGATATTTCGTACATAAGTTCCGAAAAAGTCATTGGTACGAGCCGGGGTTTGAACCCGCGACCTCCGGATTGAAAGATATTGATTGTCACTGTAAGAAAATAAAGAAATTGGAAATTAAATTATTTCCCCCCCATTCATAAACGTCTACTAAATTCGACAAGCCGAAAATAATTGTTTGTTCCGACGCATTGGTATGATGAAAAGGGACAAACGATTATTATGTCTTGTCAACTTTAGTAGACGATTATGAATAAAGGGCGGGGGGGGGGGGACTGTAAATACCTGTCGAAAGTCCAGACCTGCAATCTGCATATCATCTTACCATTACCAACCGCCGGTATATTTCACAAACAAGGAAACTAAAATAAACCCGCAGTGACGACATGTGTCGACACAGATATGTTGTGGTTAAAATGGTTAATTGTTAGTTTGTGTTAGGTTGGGTTACATTACGTTTTATTGTAGGTGGTTACCAGTGGCGGCGCGTCAAATATGTATATCCATAGGCAAGCCAAGGCTAATTTGGCTTACATATTTTCTTTACAACTCTGCTCAAACGTCCAAAAATAGGCAAGCCGGTGGGAATCGGCTTTTATGAACGCGCCGCCACTGGTGGTTACACACAGCCCTTTATTATTATTTTTATCCATTTAGCGGGCGTGTTATTTCGTGACCTATTTTTGGTAAAATCATCTCAAATAGCTTTTTTGACCTGGATGCGTGTTATAAATTCAAAAACATTTTAGAAGAAGTTCCCGATGGACAAAACATTAGAAGTTAACGTTCCGGGTACGTCATCATCATAATCTTCCTGGCGTTGTCCCAACATTTTGCTACGGCTCATGGGACCCTGGGGTCCACTTGGTAACTAATCCCAAGAATTCGCGTAAGGCACTAGATTACGAAAGTGACTGCCATCTGACCTTCCAACCCAGAGGAGAAACAAGGCCTTATTGGGATTAGTCCGGTTTCCTTAGATGTTTTCCTTCACCGAAAAGCGACTAGTAGATATCAAATGATATTTCGTACATAAGTTCCGATAAACTCATTGGTACGAGCCGGGGTTTGAACCCGCGACCTCCGGATTGCATATTCTCACAAAATAAACTAAGGAACCCCAATTAACAAATCGTCGGGTGACAAGCAAAAGTCATTAAGTACTATCAAAAAATTAAAGTAACAATGCACTTTATTACACTTGTAACACGGTTTATTGTCCAATGATTTCAATGGTGTTAGTTAGTGACTTTTGCTTGTCACCCGACGAAATCAACACTTCCCATCAAGGGCCCGTGTGAAGTAGCGACAGCAACGCAAGCACAATGCAATTATTATATTTTACGTTACGATTTGAGATAGGTGTGTTCTCACAATTTGGCAATGTGTTAATTTTGTGTCAATGTCACTCTATTTAGGGGCCCTATTTGTCCGACTACGGCATAGCGAAAAGGGAGGGTTATGTTATGATTTTAACCATTTACATACCTATAATGTAGAAATGGGGATCCTGAAGAAAGGCCAGGTCAAGAGCACCCTAAACCGATGAGCGTGTATGAGGAATGTTATGAATGTGAAAGAAGCGAAAGAGGTATGTCAGGATCGTAGCAAGTGGAAATCCGTGGTCTCTGCCTACCCCTCCGGGAAATAGGCGTGATTATATGTATGTATGTATGTATGTATGTATGTAGGTATGGTACAGTAGCATCGAAATATACTAAACAGATTCATGAATCGGTTCAGGATGTCCTTAATCGATTGTTTTTTGTGGCTAAAGAGTTATACTAACCTTATTAGCGCCACTTCCCACAAACCCGGCGTTAACCGGAAAAACCAGGAATTACCATGGTTACCAGTACAATTTGACACTAGGTTAACGGTTTAACTGGTTAACCCCGGGTTAGGGGATGGTGCAAATGGCGCAAAGTTAAATAACCTACTCGTAGCTAATATATCTGAATATTCCTTGTGTATGGGAAACCCGCATTCAAATCGGTTTATCCATTTGGGAGCTATGATGCTACAGACAAACGTACCTACTGAAAACGTTATGACGGCTTTCTTTTTGCGTCGAAGGTTAAAAACAATGGGATATAACATATTTATTAATCATGGTATGCGTTCTAAGTACATACCTACCTATAGTACCACAGTATACCTGTACTGTGTTTTAAAAAATCAGGGTCACAATCATTACGCCATCTACAACTTGCTCTTCTTGAAAATAATGAGGGTTATTGTGCCTTCGAAACGCTTAAAAGCATTTATTATGCTTTTATTACAAGATCTGTATATTGGATCGGAATTTCATCTGAATTTAATAATATAAGTTCGTTAATATTTTGATACCAAACTCGGTACTTACCTGAGTACTTATAAATCGGATTATTGTAGGTCAAACAAATTAAAAAATCAATAAGGGAGACCGAGCTTTGCTCGGAAAATATATAAAAACTCAAAAATGCGCGTTTTCCCAGAAATAAGACCTAGCTAGATCGATTTTTCGCCCATGGAAACCCCCATATAGCCAATTTCATCGAAATCGTTACGTTCTGCTGTCCGTACGTTTCCCACAAAGGAAACAAACGATCATTGCGCTGCATGGCTTGTTTTTGCTGACGTATTTATTGGTTTCTTGTCCGTCTGTATGTCTTACTCATAGTTGATTCAATGGAAATATATTATAGCGACGTCTATGAGACAAATTGAATGAAATATGAGGTTTATCGGGTGGTAAAAGATCTATTGGACCCGGGCATGTCCTTAAACTACGTCCAGGACCTGGCTACGTCCTTAAACCACGTTCAAGACCACCAGTGGACGGGCAGCAGCGTCCCTCAAATTCGGTGTCTCGACTGCGATCGCCAACCCGCCTTCCAAGCGTGGCGATTATGGCATTCACCCCCCGAAAAAGGGGGAGGCCTATGTTCAGCAGTGGACGTTTTATAGCTGAGATGATGATGATGATGAAAAGATCTAGGTATTACTAAAGTGCCATTCAATGGAACTTGCTAACTAGGTACGTAAACTAACTGCCATAATATTGAAATTGTCACTGAATGATGATTTCAATATGGCGGTTTGTTTACATAGTTAGCAAGTTCCATAGAATGACACTTTAACTATTACATATATACAGCCCAATCTCTTTGTCTACAAGGAAATAAGTTTTTGGCAAAATTTTGGTACAAGCTTTTATCGCTGACTGTACTTTTCTTTCCACAGGCAATTAATACTCATCGAGACAATTCTAAAAACCCCAAACACAATTAGGTTTCGTTGTTTTATCACAGAGTTCCTATGGCCACCTCCGGTCTCCATCATCAGATCAGCTCGATGACACCATAATAGTGCATTGTCACCCGACTTACGTATGTATGCAAAATTACAGCTCAATCGGAAACCGGGAAGTGGATCAAATTTAACTTGCAAGATCTGATTACAGACAACGGTCAGGTGAAACTAAATAAAAGCTTGTAAGTATGTTGAAAAACACCACTTTAAATAAATAAGTTTTTTTAAAGACTTCGAATTGCTTATAACATGCGAAGATTACTAAATGAAATATTGAATACGAGAAAGCCACTGAATTCGTCGTCAATTCAGGAAGAAAATTAGTAATTGCAATTGACGATTGATAATTGCCATTAGTATTTAGTATTTCATTACAAAGAATCCAAATATGCATTTAATGCCATATCGGTTACATTATTGCATTAATATTCTCAATTGTGTCGAAACACGCATCTACACAGTAATTATTGTCAGGAGTTGGTTCCTACTTAAAGTCAGACCGTGAAGAGTCTGCAGCGATTTTGATAACCTACGCAGTGCAAGTGTCATTTTAAACGTCAAACTTCTATGAAATTATGACGTATAAATAACACTTACACTGCGTGGGCTATCAAAACCGCGGCAGACTTTTCTTGGTGCAACTATAAATGCCAGTGGAGAAAAGAAGTTGCCACAATGAAAAAAAAGCAGAACTTATTGACTAATTTTAAAAGATAACTGTACCAAGCTGTGCCTACTTGAGTAATAAAGAAATAAATTTTAAAAGTCGCCCTATCTTTAAAGCCACCCCGTTTTTTTATTGTTCCATCGCTCAGCAAAACTTTAACCAAGATGTGATCTTATAACATTGATTTTATATATAACACTTTAAAATTTCGCTTTTTGAACACATATTTAATTACACAAACGGGTCTTCCGCGATATAATCTTTAAAGAGTCTTGCCGTGACCACAGCTGCTCTGGTGCAACTCAGCTGAAACATCGGAATTTAAGGTAGGTAAAAACAATGAAATTATATCGCTATAGACCCGTTTGTGTAATTAAATATTGATTTTATATATTTTTTTATTAATGTCTAGCCTAATTTAGTATCCCACTGCTGGGCAAATGCCTCAATTCATTTCGTCCTATTTTCCTACCAATTCAGCTAGAATTTGTCCAAGTCATCCCGCGACCTCCTAAGCCTACCTGCACTATCTATGGTGTTCTGTGGGTCCCATTCAGTTTCATGGCTCCTTGTTTTATTCAAATTCAATCAAAATAACTTCCTTCCTCTAACAATTCAAGAATTAATCAGGTCAAATCACATAGAAATCCATTCCTTCAATCAATCTTTAATTTCAATATGTGCGTAAAATTACCAACATAATTATACCACTCTAATAACCAAATGATATCCTTAACCCGACTCTAATAAGATCTGTTTTGGTTCCTATTTTGATTTCCCAAGCGCAATATCAATGAAGTAAATACAAACATAATTCTGCGGCTCTTAAAATTGACAAGAAGTTTTAATACAATGGGATAAAGCAGGAATTGGCTTGAGTTTTAATTTCAGAATGGAATAGGCATAATTAGTGTAATTAGTATTGTGCAGTTTTTGATCGAATGTATCTTTGTATTCGATATAATTATCGTGCAACGTTATGTGACCACGTTTTTATCAATTATCGATTGGTCGAACTTCGATTTTAAGTACCTAGTGTTTCCTACTATGTATATTTCCAATTATGCAACCGGAATAACAATATAATGTCGATAAGGGATAAGTGTGGCTGCGGGAAAGTGTGGCTGGCCTGAAGGCTGGAATGATGTGATTATTGGAGTATGATTACAAATTCACTAAGAAGGAGTTTTGGCCGAAACGTGTCAAGTTCTGGCGGTTCCGTGGCTGGCTCCCTGACACAGCGGGGTTGCAAAATGTATTGCAGCCATAATAATAATGTGTATCTTTAGTTTTTAGATATTTAATAATATTTATACTAGTTTTAAGGTAACTATGGAGGTATCTATGGGCTAATGCTAATAGTTGCCTGAAAAAAAAAACATTCGTTTTATTCATTAAAAGTTCCCATAAAATGTTCTCTGTATTTTTATCTGCATAATTGTACCGAGTTGTTTCTAACCTATGTAGGAGCGAAAAACTAATGTTACATCTTGTTTGTTTTCAGATATTCTAAGTTCGTCACAAGATGTCCCCTCTCAGGTTATGCGGTGTCAGGCTCCACTCCGTCGGGGTGTTGGCTGTGTTGATATATATCTTAGACACATCTTTGGCTGTAAGTATACTAAATGATGCTTATACAGTTTGGACAAGATTATTCTAAGTACGTCACAAGGTGTCCCCTCTCAGGTTATGCGGTGTCAGGCTCCACTCCGTCGGGGTGTTGGCTGTGTTGATGTACATCCTAGACACATCTTTGGCTGTAAGTATACTACATGATGCTTACAGTTTGGACAAGATTATTCTAAGTTCGTCACAAGATGTCCCATATCAGGAAACTTAAGGTTACCACAGGAAGTTATTGCGTTCCAGTCCAGAGTTAATAGATTATTGATTTCTCCTGTGGTAGTTCTTATATCGCAGAGCAGAATAGCAGAAAGAGTTAAGGAACATCTATTATAAATCATTCGCACCAGTATAAGTAACAGTGCGAACCAACATGCATGAATGTGCAAAATGAAACCATGAAGTAATTAATTACTTACATTTCGTGAAATAATGTCAATTTCTGCAACTGAGCTTAAATTACAATAGCAATTATTTATCATAGATCTAATCATAACACTAGGATAACAAGTCATTCTAATAACTGTTTAATTATCCATTTGAATAATCCGATTCTCTAATTATCTGATAATTACCTGGTTATGATTATAGGTAAATTGCTGATGGATGTGGGAAACTATTGTCCGCGGTAATTTTTAGTTTTTTCGAGTAGGTTTATAATTCATGTCATGGGCATTGTGATAATTAATTTTAGTCTTTGTTTTATTTGTCGTTTATATGATAGTAATGAGATGAAATGGTAGTTTGACTATGATTTTTGTTACATTTAAATTCTTGATACACTGCTGTAATATGCTGTAGGTAATTCCTACTATCTTAGGAAAAAATGCGTGACGTGTTTTTTTAAATATAAATCGGCGTATTTGTTTACCTCTTTTTAGCCGTAATTATAGGCTTTTTTGAAATAGACAATAAAAACACGGGGGTATTACTATTTTGTATGAAAAATTTCCGGTGCGTCACGTACATACAAATAGAAAAATCTTGTAAACTGAAATAAATGTCATATACTAAGAAAAAGTAGTGTATCTACTTGATATAAAACTAATTAAAATATTTTCTGAAAATAATTTAATTTGTTCTAATAGTAGAAAAATCTTGCATACAACAACGTGAGGTTCCACAAAGAACAATTTGGGATGTTTATGGCGTTCCGTACCTCAAAAGCAAAAGAGACCCTGAATGAATACTTTGTTATCCTTTTGTTTTTCTGTTTGACAATAATTATGAGTCACAGTTAGTAAAAGTGACTGATAAGTGTTGACCAAGCGAAAGCGAAGGTCTCCGTCTTAGCTTGGGCAAAAATTATTTAGTTTTCAACAGATTCTCGTGAAATTTGGTTAGTACCTAGGTTCGATGAGCATATAGAATTTTTCTCTCGATTCAGTTTTTGGAAAATTTTCATAATTTCGGAGCCATGGGAGTTTGTTTCGTCTACAGCTCTGAGAGCCACTAGTCTAGAGATATTCTTTACATGTTTAAATAAATTTTTATTTTATTCAACAGCAAGACGAGCAAGGCTTCGTACAAAACGAAGACTATCCGTCCGGTGTGTACAACGAGGTGCCAAAAAACTTGCTTTTCACGTGCGACGACAAGCTGCCCGGGTACTATGCGGATCCACAAACTAACTGTCAGGTAATTGTACTTAATGTAAGTAAGTAAGTAATCATTTATTGTCAGATTATGCAATGTCAGTATACAGATGTTACAATATTATTTGATTAGAGACTGTCACATTCAACCGTAACAACAATGTAGGCACATGTAGGCAAGATTCACGACAGTTTCAATTCGACAGTTCGCAGTTTTTACCTTTTTAGAATCTCAAAATCCCATGTATGACACTTAGGGCTTGTGCACAAATCACGCGAGGTTCGATGGGGGATAGGGGTTACGAAAAAATCACGATAGATCACGTTGGTGTATAAGATAACCTCACGTGTATTTTTCTACAGTGAACGAAACTAAGAAAAAAATCCTACCACATGAGTAGATCTTTTTTTCTCGGTCGGTTTTTTTCGGTTTCTTCACTCTGCACTTCAAAATAGCCAGTCTATTTAACGAAAATAGAAAAATGAACAAGATTTTCTATATACAATACTATTTATCTTAAAATTAGGTCGAATGAAAAAAAATCATAAAAATACACGTGAGGTTGTGTGGGGGAGGTGTTCAAAAACCTCACCAAATATCACCAAGGGGGAGGGGGGGGTCAAAAAGTAGCCGAAAACACCTCGCGTGATTTGTGCACAACCCCTTAACGCAAACGAGTGCGTACTTTCGGTGTCATGAAGAAAAAACATAGCGCCTGAGAGTTTCTTAATAGCAATGATATTGATGTTCTGAATTATTTTTGCTATTCAGTTTTATGAGGCCTCATTGAGATAGTAAACAAAATAGTTTTTTTGTATAATTATTTGCTGTTATTCGCATTGTCCAAAGTGTATGGTGGGGAACATATTTCGTTTGTTTGTTTAGAAATATTGATTACTGAGGAAAGAAAGATCAATTTGACAATAAAAGCTTTTCTTCCGGACCAAAGTTAATTAGTTTTTATCCAAAAAGGGTTGTCTATTAATCCACATTCATGTAATTTTCAGGTATGGCATTGGTGCGTGCCAAGCATTGGTGGTAACCTACAATACTCGTTCGTATGCGCGCCTGGCACTGTGTTCAACCAGCGGCTAAGAGTGTGCGACTGGGACTACAAGGTAAGGAGTTTTATAAACAAACCAAGTTATGTTGCAGAACATTGAAAAAATATTTAAATTCGCCTTTGGTATACATATACTTATGAGCGTTTTCAGAAAAAAAAAATCGAAAGACCATCAATTTTGGGTTATTTAGACTCAGAATCACGAGTACTACTTATTGAATTAGACAAAGAAAAAACACTTTCCAGTTTTTCATACAAATTTTGGGTGTCAGTTTTGTAACGGTCCTTACAAAAAGTATGTGCAAATGCGTTACAAAACTGAATTTTTTTTTGGAAACCTTTTTTTTGTTTTCAAATGGATAGTCATACATTTTCGAAACTCCGTCAAACCATACTTTGACCACAGAATAAATAATATTACTAAGGTACAGAAGACTCACTCTCCAACTAAACGTGTCTGTCACAATCAGCACAGATATGGCCGCTAGGTGGCGACAGCGCCACGCGCGGCTTATGGCAAACCCCAAAGTTGGGGTCGAACGGTTGTACTTTTAGCTACCTAGTACGGTTACCATCAGTTTGTCACTGACATAAACGCCGTCGAGAACGTAATTTACTTTCTATACATCTCGCTCGCACTCGCATATTAGTGCAAACGGGATGTATAGAAAGTAAATTACGTTCTCGACGGCGTTTATGTCAGTGACAAACTGATGGTAACCGTACACTAGCAAAGCGACGAAATCGCGGAGTGAGCCACGCCTGACTTTGCGTCGTTCTCAAATTATATGAGTGCGGTCGGACTCAACTCCGTTGCTTTTCATACATTTAGTATGGTTTGACGGAGTTTAGACGCCGCAGGCATAAATCTGGGCTATAACCGCGAAAATCGAAGCTCGCAAATTGCGGGGATATTTCTCTGTCACTCTAATTACGCCTTCATTGGAGTAAAAGAGAAAGATCCCCGCAATTTGCGGATTTCGGTTTTCGCGGTAGCCCCTCTGAGGCTCTACCGCGAACCACGTTCGAAGTGTTGCCTGCCTGTCACACTTACGTAAGAATTTACAAGTGCGACAGAGAGGCAACACGTCGAACGTGGTTCGCGGTAGGCCCTCTGGAGACCCTTTTAATTTATTAAATTACCTATTTCCAGACGGATTGCCCGAACTCGCAGAGTTACTACGGTATCAACGAGGATCTATACAAGGACGAAACTGGGAACTACATTAATGGGAAAAAGTAGATACATATTTTATAAGGGCGTCCGCTAGATGGCGCGGGTGCACGGAGCGGGCGAGGCGTTTTCAGAAATAAATATTAAAAAACCTGATTCTTTCACATCTGGACGTTCTTGGGCTCATTCTACTCAGCACCGACAGCATTCTCCATCCCACCATTAAAAAAAGATGTCCCAAAATGTCCATTCCATTACGTCACGTTTCAGTATGAAAATTTTGTTCACTTGTATGTGCGTGACGTAGTGGAATGTACAATTTTATATAATTTTTTGGGATATTTTATTTTATCATCAGAATTGAATATGCTAGTGATTCTGAGTTGAAAAAACCCAAAAACACCGGGATCTGTGAGAATCGGGTTTTCGATATTTATTTCTGAAAACGCCAACACGCGGGTGCCATTATTGTTTTTTTTCTTAATTATGTTGTATTATTTGTGTGAGGCAACTTGAGTCAATTTGTTGGTAAAATCCGTCGCACGCGTTCGCGCCTGTTAGCGTTGCTCATACAATTTTTCGTTAAGGGCTTGTACACAAATCACGCGAGGTTCAATAGAGGGGGTGGGAGTCACGAAAAAATCACGACAAATCTCGTTGGGGGAGAGGGGTATAAGGAGACCTCACGTGTATTTTTCTACAGTGAACGAAAATAAGAAAAAACACCTACCACTTGAGTAGATACCTTTTCTCGGTTTCGTTAAACATAAATCTTCACTCCGCACCTCAAAATAGCGAGTCTATTTTGCGAAATCTTGCAGCGCGTGGCCTTGACCGGTCGGATAGAAAAAAAAATACACGTGAATGTGGGGCAGGGGGCAACCAAAAACCTCACGAAATATCAACAAGCCTCCCCCTTGGTGATATTTCGTGAGGTTTTTGGCTGCCCCCAACGGGTCTGGGGGTCAAAAATTAGCCGAAAACATCTCGCGTGCTTTGTGCACAACGTCTAACCCGCGCAACCGCGCCAGCTAGCGGACGACCTATAAACTAATATCTCTTCATTATTCTGGCTATTTCCAATTTTCCTGTACAAATCTTTTTTTTTTCTCAAAATTTTAACATTTAAAATAATTCCGGATTTTTATTGTATCAAAAATTTACTTTTACAAAAGAAATACCTAATTGTACAAAAAATAATATCATGCATGGTACAAAAATGTATGATGTTAAGTAAATACAGTCGCCATCAAATATATCGGAGCGGCCGAGGTGCTCAAAATATCTGAACACGCATTCTAACGCCTCGACAATAAAGTTCAGATATTTGTGACTACCTTGGCCGCTCAGATATATCTGATGGCGACTGTACCTACTATAAGTGTTACTTTAATCAAAACTAGTTTTTCACCAGAAAGTTACCACTAATATATCGAATTTATAGAAATATAATATTTTTTTTGTTAACTTTTTGAAGCAAATAATTAGTTGTAGATAACTATGTAGGTATTAATAATTAGTGATTATTAACCTAAACAATCATTATATCAATCATTTTAAAATGTACCACGTGTCCCAAAATTCAACGATATAACGATAAGCTGGCACCATAAGATGGACCTACTCATAAATACTCAAGGAAAAATAAAATAAAATATATATCTTAGGAATTACAAAAATAAATTAAAATCGACTCCCCAAGTGGTATTTTTAACGACCATTTTTACAATTTTTTTTTCCTCGAGTAGTCATGAGGTCCATCTTCTGGTGCCAGCTTATCGTTGAATTTTGGGACACGTGGTATAATTTCCAGAAAAGTGTTCGGTCTACAAAAATTCAAATCTAACAAACATGCGAAAATACATAAAACAAAAGAATATTTCGCTGAGTTTTGGCAATGAAAAATTGTGCTATGATATATGAAACTTTTATAGGTTTTGCCCAAGCTTATACATTATTGTATTGTGTATAAAGTTTATGAGAATAAAAAGCAGGTGTCTGATTTGACCGATTAATCCGATCTCCGATCAAGGTATAAATTTAAACTGTTTCTCCTTTTTAACACATAGTCTTCCATGTAGTCATATTAATATGTATTTCTATTGTTTTAGCTTAATATCAAGTTAAGTATAGGTGAACCAGGATCTATTGAGGGTGCGCCATGTTACGGAAATTTGTTGGTACTAATTTCTAGCAATGGCAACAATTTTAATAATAGACAACATCTACCCTCTATGATAGTTGTCAATATTGACAATGTAAACATTGCTTTGTCTAAAGTCTATTTCAATAGAACTTGCTAACTATGTAAACAAACCGCCATATTGAAATTGTCTCTGAATGATAAATTTACTAGTGATGGGCAAGACTCATACTTACTACTTTACTAATGTCAAACCATATCGAATAATAAAATACCAAAAGTAAAAAACAAGTAGTTACTTATTTTTAATTTGTTTAATCACGATCAGAAGACAAATTAGTACTTAAGAATGATGTATTGATGTATTTTATAACCGTGGCGGTAGGTACAGAGCGTGAGTTGGGTAGTGTGTAGCGGGTTTATATTACAAACTTTAGTCACAACACTACCCATCATAGACAATTGTAGAATTTAAAAGAAACAAAACCGCCATTCCATCAGGTCCTAATAACCTAACTTATGAAACCATTTTAAACTTTTAATTAAATATCCAAGATACAGTTACATATTTATGTATTTTACGGAACGGGCCGTTTCAATAGTGTATATGTGTATGGTTTCAATGGTATTTGATGAGGTGGTGTGAAAATTCAAAGAGAAACAGTGATAAAACAAAATTACGTTGTTTGTTTACATAGTTAGCAAGTTCTATTGGAATAGACTTTAGTTTCGTGTGAATTATTATTAGACTGCCATAATCATGCCGAATGTTTTAGATTTTACGGAGAAAAAAGCTGTAAATAGTGTATATAGTTATTTATTGGAAAAAAAAAACGTGCGGGAGAGGAATTTCTTCCATTAGAAAACATAACGAAATTAGCATCTGAATTGACGGGTAAGTTTCAAACTTATGGACAAATGTCACTATAGTCAGGTCGTCACGATTTGGTTGATGTCTTGTAATAATTTGATTTGTGTATTAGGTGTATCGCATGCATCGGTATCACGGATTGCTAGCGAAGGGCTTAAGGGCGGAATTAAACGACCAAACCTAAAAAAAAGAAAATAGATTATAACTCTTGCCTTACTTATTAACTTTACGCTATTCATTTTATCTAAATCGAGTCAGCCATTTAAGCGTAATAACCGAAGAAATATCCAAACATCAAACTTCGCACTTATTAACGTTGTCGGGATAAAACAAAAATCATCTGCCAATTTCCATTGTCCCCACTATACAAATTGTTGCTATATAAAATTCAAAACGAGCGCCCTCTTGACAATACTCCCAAAGTTCTGGTTTACCTTATACAAATAACTTGACTTTCAGATTATTAATTAAATATAAGTACATTAAAATATTAACTACGAATATTTCTGCATGCTTTCACTAATTTCAAACACTATTAATAATGTGACGTCCCACGGGAAAAGGTACCTTATGGCGGTTGGCGCTTACGCTATTATTAACGCCTCTCCAATATTATTGCGGCGCTATGCGACGTAAGCACCAGCCGCCATAAGGTACCTTTTACCGTGGAACGTCACATAGAAAAATGTAACTAATCTAACTGATAACTTATAGTCTGCCAAGCCCATTTTGTACAAAAAATTAGCCAACTAAAAAAATTCAGGCACGTTGTGGCGACAACCATACAAATTGCAATTTCGTGCCTTTTTAACTAACAAAATACATTGAACTATTATTACTACGTATAGAACCGGCACAGAGAATCAGTATTTTTCTCGCGACCTAAACGCGTAAGCGCCATGAATTTCTCGGATTATCTCGACCTAAACGAGTAAGCGCCATGAATTTCACGGAATCTCTCGACCTAAACGCGTAAGCGTCATGAATTTCTCGGAATCTCTCGTCCTAAACGAGTAAGCGCCATGAATTTCTCTGATTCTCTCGACCTAAACGAGTAAGCGCCATGAATTTCTCGGATTCTCTCGACCTAAACGAGTAAGCGCCATGAATTTCTCGGATTCTCTCGACCTAAACGAGTAAGCGCCATGAATTTCTCGGATTCTCTCGACCTAAACGAGTAAGCGCCATGAATTTCACGGCGCCTAACACGTTTTGGTCGCGTGGTACAGATTGCGATTACGACAGTTCCATTGTTTGGTATGGCTTCTCCATAGCAAAGACATATGCAACTTCGTATAAGATGAATAAAGTGTAAGGAAAAAACGTGCCTCGGAAATCAAGAAAAAGTCATTCTCGGACAGATGCCGCACACACCTTTAGCCTATGCTCGGCTAGATAGCGTGACGACACCGTTTCATATTTAACAATTAACACA
The DNA here is from genome assembly GCF_963556715.1 of Cydia fagiglandana. NCBI lineage: Eukaryota > Metazoa > Arthropoda > Insecta > Lepidoptera > Tortricidae > Cydia > Cydia fagiglandana. The sequence goes on from NC_085956.1 coordinate 4,435,655, forward strand.
TGGATATCAGTGAATGAACATGGATCAAAAAGATAAAAAAATAATAAAATCATTTATCCATAAACATACATTTTTTTGATAATTTTATACGTTTTCGTTTTGAGTTTTAGTCGTGTGTCGATAGATGGCAGTAAATTTACTGTGACTACAAAATTTACTATGACAGGACCCCTCTATTCTATCTATTCTTTTTGTCTATAGTAATAATAGCTCAATGACGAAATTGGTTTGCTGGAATATTTATTTTATCCGCTTTTATATATCTACTAACACATTAACCGATTTCAGGGGCAATTTACTCAATAACAACTATGACAGACGGAGATTTTCAGCAAGACGAAAACGACATGACTACGTGCTGCAAAACGCTATGAGAAAGAGGCATTAATTGTTAATTAATGTTAAATACAGAAACACTACAAATTTACAGACATGAGACGAATTTTGTTGGTTTTGACTTATTTTAAAAATTGTTAATTGTTACTCTAGTTTTGAGTCAAAAAGTGTGACGAACCACTGAACTCGATCGGACATTGCGGTATAACGAATTTAGACATATGACAAAACCATCAGATAGACGCTAAGTTTTTAGCGAAAAATCAAGACATGACAATTACATACATGTGCAAAATACCATCTTAAATTGTAAATTATAGTAGTAACTGTACATAGAAAAACTAATAAGAGATATTTTTTCATATACAGTCTACGTCAAAGTCAAATATAAAGGAGTGTGCTAAATTATGGTGAACGAAATAAACATCGGAGGGTTTTTGCCAATTTTTGTGCCAAAATGCATTAATACAAATTATCCGACTGATGATAGAAAATGATATTTTTTCTTGTTCCGGAACGTTTTTTTTTTTTCTTTTTTATGAATGGGCTTACTCATGGCCACAGACTAGCCGAGGCGTAGACGTGGCCTACGATGGAGCGAGCTCGCCCAGAAGGTGCCTGTTCACTCTTGATTTGAAGGTTGCCGGGTTATAAGAACACGGAAATATAGACGCCGGCAGGGAATTCCATTCCTTGGCAGTTCGCATAAGGAAAGTAGAAGCAAAGCGCTTCGTGCGAATTGGTGGAATATCTACCATGTAAGGATGGAAACCGGCCGTGCGTCTAAAAGTCCGATGGTAGAATGGGGACGGTGGTATAAGCTCGTGTAGCTCTTGGGCACACTCCCCGAAGTGCAGCCTGTAGAATACCGACAGGCTGGCGACTTTCCGCCGATGGGCCAAAGACTGAAGCTTAGCCGTTAGCTTCTTGTCGCCAATCATCCTCCTGGCTCTGCGCTCCACTGAGTCCAAAGCGGCGAGTTGGTATTTAGCTGAGCCATCCCACAGGTGGCTGCAATACTCCATACACGACCGGACTTGAGCTTTGTAAAGTGTTAGAAGCTGTCCAGGTGTGAAGTATCGCTTCACCTTATTTAGGACGCCCAGCTTTCTGGCCGCAGTTTGAGCTTTAGACTCAATGAAGCTGCCGAAGCTGAGGACTGAACTCAGCTCCATGCCGAGGAGTTCCAGACTGTTGGCAATAGGTACAGATGCACCCCGGAAAGAAGGAGTCAGGTCGAATGGACTCCGTTTTGCGGAAAATAGACACGTCTGCGTTTTGGAGGCATTGAACGTGACCAGATTGTCATCACCCCACTGGGAAACGAGACTAAGGGTCAAGTTCATTCGCTCAACCATGGCCTCTCTCTGTGAACGTATATCCTCCCTGCTGTCCCCTGCACTAGCCAAATATCTTTCAACAACCCTACTGTCATCTGCATAACCTACAATGCTGGGTTGCAGCATGTCGTTAATGTGGAGCAGGAAAAGGGTTGCGGAGAGAACAGACCCCTGAGGAACACCAGCGTCAATGGCCATGAGGTCCGAAGAGCAGCCATCAATAACTACTCTGATCGACCGTTCACTCAAGAAATCAGATAGCCAGCTACAAAAGTCAGCAGGGATGCCGTATGCAGGAAGCTTGCTAAGGAGACTTGCGTGCCAAACCCTGTCAAAGGCCTTCGAGATGTCCAGTGAAACAGCAAGCGCTTCACCGTTCCTCTCGATGGCCTCGCCGCAGCAGTGCGTGACATACGCTAAAAGATCCCCAGTAGACCGACCTCGGCGAAAGCCATACTGACGGTCACTGAGCAGATCATTTGCTTCGAGGTATGCCAGCAGCTTGCCGTTAAGTACCCTTTCCATGACTTTACAGAGCATGGAGGTAATGGCGATTGGTCGGTAATTGCAGGGATCAGCACGACTACCCTTCTTGGGTACTGGCTGCACGTTTGCAAGCTTCCAGGATTTCGGCACCGTTCTTGTTTGGAGAGAGAGGCGGTACAGGCGTGTCAGTACAGGAGACAACTCAGGCGCACACTGCTTTAGTACACGTGCAGGTATACCGTCTGGTCCATTGGCCTTATTCACGTCAAGATTCTGCAGAGCTCGGCGTACCTCTTTTTGATGTATAGCAATTCTCTGCATAGAGGAACTGCATTGAGGTAGCGTAGGTGGAAGTTTTGAGCCTGCATCTAGACGTGAATTGCTCGCAAACAGAGAAGCAAACAAGTTAGCTTTCTCTGTCGCGGAGTGGGCCAGTGTCCCATCAGGTTTCTGCAGAGGTGGCAATGTGGGTCGGCAGAAGTTGGATTCGACCGCTTTCGACAGGGACCAGAACCGCTTGCTACCAGGAGGGTAGGAGGCGAGTTTGGCCCCTATTCGACTGACGTGGTCGAATCGAGCCTTTTGAAGCACCCGTTTGCAGGACTTGGCAGCTGAGTTAAAGGCTTTTTTCCTCGCGCGAACCCTCTGTGCTCCAGCTTTGGTATCGCGGGCTAATACCCAAGCCTGGTATGCAGACTGCTTAAGGGCCTCGGCTCTAGCACAGTCCGAATTGTACCATGCTCGGGTCTTGTGATCGAGCGATAGGTCGGAGAACGGAATGAAATATTCCATTCCCTGCCGAATCACATCAGCAACAGCCTCAGCAGAACAAGAGGGGTCACCCGAAGAAAAACAGACCTGCTGCCAGGGGAAAGACGCAAAGAAATGCCGCATCTCATCCCAGTCCGCTGACTCGTATCGCCATACTCTCCTCGTGCCCCTAGGGCAGAGATCAGGAGGAGAGTGGATCGACACGGATTTCACTAGACAGTGATCGGACGATCCTAGCGGAGCTGAGACCGAAACCGAGTGCCTGTCTGGATCAGTTGTCAGCAGAAGGTCAAGGCAATTGGGTGTATGGTCAGTAACATCCGGTATCCGCGTCGCAACATTTACCAGCTGGGTAAGGTTTAGGGATACAGCAAATTTGCGCGCTTCCCTCCCAGCGTGGCAGGTATTCTTGAACGGGAACAGCCACTCCTCGTGGTGGGCGTTAAAGTCCCCAAGGAATACGAGTTGAGCCGCAGGGTACCGCTGTTGGGCTTTATCTGCCATCTCAGTAAGGTGGTCAAAGAGCCTAGTTGTCTCCTGGTTTCCGCTGTGCGATCGGTAGACACAGGCATACAGAGTTTTCTCTGAGCCCGAGTCAACCATAATCCACAAAATGGAAAACCCGGCAGCCTCAAAGCAACGGAGACGCTTGCAGCAAATGTCATCGCGGACGTACACACAGACCCCAGCACGTGCTCTGAACTTATGTTCCAGTGAGTAGCCTGGGTAGTTGAGGTACGACGCGTCCGCTGGGGTTTTGATTTGCGTCTCCGTCAAAAAGAATAGGTGCGGTTTTTCGGTTTCAAGATGGTGGTGGACCGGATCGATATTTGAGTGCAACCCCCTGATGTTGGTGAGGTGCACTTTCAATGGGAGGAAGTGCAGCCGGTGTTTAACCCTATTATTTTTCCTTTTCGACTTCATGTTTGTGGAGTGTGGGATGGGTGAAAAAAAATGCCTGTCGAGGTGTTGTGTTTACCAATTGGATCACTTGAGCTAATCCGGACAATGAGGAGCTCACTTGGAGACTGCGGGGACGCCCGAGCCCCCCTGAAATAACCCACCGGGTCCTCCCGTCCAGTCGCCATCTGGCACGGTGGAGCTATTCCAGGATTTTTCGCTAGGTGGCGGGGCAGCCTCTCGTACGTGGCTGTCGTACAATTGGGCCCCCAACTTCCTGCTGTCGGCCACCGGCAAGACCGTGCCTCGGATCCCGCTACCCTCCAGCGTGAGCCGCTCGGCCCGACGTCACTCAAGAATCCAAAAACCGGCATTATGCAACACAACTGACAGCCAATCATCCCCCAAAGGCACTGGTACTCCCGCACATAGACGAAACGCAGCAAGGCTGCTTGGCGCCTGACTCCGGCGGGAGGGTGGTAGCAAACCAGGCGGCCCCTTGCGGGACCTACCACCGCTGGTTTGGACGTAGTTTAAGGACATACCCGGGTCCCATTAAGGACATACCCGGGTCACGTTGCAAGGACTATTTTATTGCGTGTGACGCAATGGAAATATATTTTTTTGGAAATTACAATTATTTTCTACAATCAAAAAATAAGTGGAGGTAATAAAATAACTACCTACACATTTATTTTTGAGTTTTGACAACAGTTTTTATAAATTCCTTTTAACATTGTTAGTGGCAGCTCTTTTATATTTGAGACTGTATAAATGAGAAATGACAGATGACAGAAGCATTAAGTTGACACCTAGTCTTTTATAGATTATAAATGGATAGGTCGTTAAATAGAAGAAATTGACAAGGATTGAAACACAGACAAAACATAGTTTTAGTATTTTAATAAACGTGGGGTGAAATTGACTTTTTACTTGTACATAAATACAGATCTAAGTTTTCTTTTAAATATATTACTAACATTTTTTTTCTAACGAGGAATAACATATAAAGACAGTCAACCTCAATAAAAAGTTGCGTTTTATATACGCTACCTTTTTATGGTGCATTGGGGTAACTACGAAAGCGGGGTCATTTTGAAAATAGCTAATATCTACTTCACCAGAAGCATTGACAATACAAGCAATTTAGCAACACTTACGCTACTGCCACGCTTATAATACCATCTTGGTTACTGTTGCTACAGTCAGCAGCAAAGGTTGCTAAGCGGGCGAGGTGTTCAAAATTACCTTGACACAATCTTATTCTCTTAACAGTAAAGTCGCGTCAAGATAATTTTGAACACCTCGCCCGCTTAGCAACTTCTGCTGACTGTACAATAGAAACTTTATTAGTTATCTTTTTTAGACATTAGCAGTTTCAAAATTACCCCACATTCGAAGTTAACCTAGGTACATTACTCGTTGATATAACGCGAAGTGACGAATCGTACAACAATGATGCGACTTTCTATGGGGGCTGGTAGTCTTTTTATTTTCTGGTCGTTATTACCTTATTTTACTAAAAGCTAAAAGAACATAAAATACTGTCGTCAACTTCATAAAACTGACAAGTTCTATTCAGCACTTCAAAGTTACGTCAAATTTTATTTTACCATTAAGGACATTTTCATTTTAACTTGTACTTTAAAGCGCGACATAAGTCGTGTTAAACGTCTAACCGTTACATTCCTGACAATATGTATGAGATTTGACATTGACCGTCAGTTTTGTGACGATTACTAACCAGCCGTTAATGGTACAACTACTTTAAGTGAAAATGCCCTTAAACAAAAAATATTTTAGATTAGGTATTTTCGTCAGTGAATAAGTAAATTTGAAATAAAAAATGTAAAATACCTACTTTATGAATTTAATGTACGTAATACCTAATTTAATAGCCATTATTCTAAGCCATACCTTGCCTTTTCTACCTGTATTTTTTTAAAATTTAATGTAAATAAGACATCATTTGTACTTAAAAAATAAATGGTAATTTAATATATTCTGACTTTTTTTTTCCTGCCTCCAAGAAAAAAGATGTACGCTTCTATCTTAAAAGCTGGCAACGCACTTGCAGCCTCTGGTGTTGCCATAGGCGACGGTAATTGCTTACTATCAGGTGATACGTCCACTCGTTTGCCTCCTATAAAAAAAAACCCTCCCCCTATAGAAAAAAGACTCCTACAAACAATTAAAACAAAATAAGCATAAAAGGGCCCAAATATTACCAGTTCGCCGGACGATATCAGCCTGTTGTTCGGAACTGTTAAAATTAGACCAAGAAAAGTCTGCAGCGATTTTGATAGCCCACGCAGTGCAAGTATTATTTATACGTTATATTTTCATAGAAGTTAGACGTTTAAAATGACACTTGCACTCTTCGTAGGCCATCAAAATAGCTGCAGACTTTTCTTATGTCACCTCTTGAGATTAACGGACAGGCTGATATCGTCCGGCGAACTGAGGGCCTACCGCGAAACACGTTCGACGTGTTGCCTCCCTGTCACACTTACGTACGAATTTACAAGTGCGACAGAGAGGCAACACGTCGAACGTGGTTCGCGGTTCCCTGGTAATCTGTGGCCCCTTAATACTGTATTTTGATACAAAATAATTGAATAATTGTAATTGACTTAACGGAATCAGTTGACATAAAAATTTATGGGAACCCCAGAAAACTAAGACAGTATCTTAAATTGTATTTTTTTATTCCATTTTGTGACTTACTATATGAAATTCATGAAAAAAGTCACACAGTGGAATTTAACAAGGATCTTTTTCTGTAGACAATAAAATATAGGTACTAACTGGTGGTTATTCTGCAAAAAAAACTGAAGTTTATTTTTTCTAAAATATCCTTTCTATAGTTCGTTTTTATAGTATTAAAAAGAACTTGCAAGAAGGTAAGCGATCTTGACATGTCTTTTAATTGAAAAACGCTTTCTATAAATCAAAAACTATTACTTATGAAAGCAGAAGAATATAAATGATCGTATTAGTTTTATAATTGTTACATATTTGCCAAAACATATTTTTAAAATGTGTTTTTCAATTAAAAGACACGTCAAGATGGTTTACCTTATTTCTAATGCTAAAAAAACGAACTATAAGTATGTAGTAAGTTTATAATCATTTACATATACATGTCCAGCGAAAGTAAACAATGTATTCACTACAATGTAAATAGGCATCGATCTGTGACGACAGAGAAAATATTCATGATCTTACATCGACTATAAATTGAGCAATATCGCGGGCGAAACCGCGGGCAATGCTAGCTTAGTACGGCGGTGCGTGGTGGGTAAAGGTGCGTTTAGATTGGCTTTGGACAAACAATATAAAAAATAAATATATAATAATAAAAGTACAGTAAGTATCACTGACCCAAGTTTCGTACAAAAAAAGTGTTTGATCGTAACCACAGAATAAATAATAGTACTAGGTACAGAAGACTCACTCCCTAACAAAACGCGTCTGTTACGATCAGCACAGATATGGCCGCTAGGTGGCGACAGCGCCACGCGCGGCTTATAGAAAACCCCAAAATTGGGGCCGAACGGATGTACTTTTAGCTACCTGTAGCAAACCGACGAAATCGCGGAGTGAGCCACGCCTGTCGTAACTAGTTACGTCATCATCATCATCATATCACCCAGAGGACGTCCACTGCTGGACATAGGCCCTCCCCCAAAGAGTGTCACAATGACCGGTCTTGCGCCGCCCGCATCCTGCGGACTCCCGCGACCTTTACCAGGTCATCAGTCCATGCAGTACAGGGATGGGGGGGGGGGGGCTACCCACGCTGCGCCTTCCGGTAAGTGGTCGCCACTCGAGAACCTTTCCGCCCCAACGGCCATCGATTCTACGGGCAATGTGCCCCGCCCACTGCCACTTTAGTTAGCGATTCGGAGGGCTACATCGGTTACTTTGGTTCTGTTGCGGATGGCCTCATTTCTGATGCGATCACGCCGAGAGACTCCAAGCATAGCCCTCTCCATTGCCCTTTGGGTGACTTTGAGCCTTCTAATGAGGCACACAGTTACGTATAGGAACAAAATAGTTTTTGATCGCAACTGGTTTCGTACTACACGGAAAAGGTTTTCGATCGCATCTGAGGGGCTACCGCGAAAACCGAAACTCGCAAATTGCGGGGATTTTTCTGTTTTACTCCAATGAAGGCGTAATTAGAGTGACAGAGAAAAATGCGAAATTCAATTTTCGCGGTTGTAGCCCTGGTTACGAAGCTCCGCGGTTACATACGCGGCTAAAGGAGCGCAATAGCACTGTATGTCCTAAAAAATCTTCCTCGGAATTACCAAAACGTATGGAATTTGATAATTATCTACTTGCAATACATTTTAGTGTCCCAAATTAGGATTTAGCCGTAGCCGGGGTGCCGGGGAGGGGGGGGGGGGGGGGGTTGTAGCGTAGGCGGGATAACCCGCCCAGAATAAGAATTCCGCTACCTATTCTAAAGGGAAGAGATCGCTTTATAGCGATAAGACCGCTTGTTGTTTTGACTCTGCCACTCCAAGGGACGCATTTATGCGTTAGAGGGAGCAAGTGATATTGCTATTTCTACCGCATGGCTGCGTCCCTTGGAGTGGCCGGCGCTGGCCCATCGTGTAGAGGAGCCATCATGCAAGCCTCCAGTGTGAACGCGCCCCACCAACTGTCACCAGATTCCCGCCAGTCGCCTCAAACCACCGGCGCGAGCGCACGCCGCCGCTCACCATACATTCATACATTCCTACATACATACAAAAATTGTGCCGTGAAGTGAACTTAAAAAAAAACAATAACACTTGTAAGTTTGGTTTTAAAAAACATTTTTTCCGGGGCTGTTCAGATATTACGTAAGTGTTTCGTAACTTTTTAAAACCGTAACAGGTTTCGTATTACGGTCAGTTGGTGTTGAGCTGATTTGGATTTTATTGACAGGTAGCAAGGTTGTTTTTTGGGTGGATGTTAAATGTTTGTAAAATGACTTCTGTGTTAACAAGCTCAGGTTTTAGAAGTTTTTTCTTTTATCAGTTATCAATATATAAAACTTATGATACTGTTAATAATAACATTAATAACATAGGGTAATTACGTCAGTTTACCGTCCGATGTCAGTTTTCGTCCACTTGACGGATTAACAAATAATGCATTTCAATTATAATTAAGTATCATGGGCACCTTTGCACCCGGTACAGCCCGTGGAGGTCTTTTAGATTAAAATATTTTAATATTTAGATATATTTAACTTACTTTTGTATGATTATTTATGTACCATTAACCTTTTGTATAATAAATGATAGTTATTTACCATTATAATTTGCTACTTGCGAAATATGATTTTTATGTAGATAGATAAATTGTTTAGATATTAAGGATTGCAATAAGTCCAAATTTGTGCAGCAATGAAGGTTTACATTCAAATTTCGTCAAGTGACAAAAACTAGAGCCAAACGAAAACTAGCGCAATGACCCTACTTACAATAAATTTCAATTTGTTAAAGAAGGTAAAGAAAAATCAGAGAAATGAAATAGCTAGATTGTTATTACATCAATTTTGAACATCATGACAACTATTTGTTTTACAAAATGCTGCTTTTATTGTAAAAAAAATATATTTGTCATTTTATTTTTATTTTATTGCCACATAGCATCACACTAGCTGTGCCCGCGGCTCCGCCCGCGTGGAATTCGGGTTGTGTCAGATAAGCTGCTAAATATATAAAAAATAGTAAATTATATTACGTTACATTTATAATTTCCTGCATGATAATTTCTGATAAGAATTCTATCTTATTGTTTCATACTTTTTAGAGCGCGTTTTGTTGTAGTCCGACTACGTCCGACTCTTTTAGTATGAGAAATTCGAAGTCGCCTATAGTTCGTTTTTTTTAGCATTAGAAATAAGGTAAACAATCTTGATGTGTCTTTTAATTGAAAAACACATTTTAAAAATAAGTTACGGCAAATATGTAACAATTATGAATCTAATACGATCATTTATATTCTTCTGCTTTCATAAGTAATAGTTACTGTTTTTTAGGGCGCCCGGCTTTGGCACTCGTACAGCGTGTCAAGTATTACGTCGGTCTACGCCCGACACTTTTAGTATGAGGGCACCGAAGGCGCCCGCCTTTGAAACACGTACAGCGCGTCACGTACGTCGGCCTACGCCCGACGCTTTGCGCATAAGGAAGCCATCGGGCTTTGTGTATGAGCTTTGAGTTTGAGAATGCCTTCGGCGCCCAACTTTGGCAAGCGTACCGCGTATCACGTACGTCGGTCTACGCTTGACTCTTAGTATGGAGCGCCGAAGACGCCATGCTTTGGAACGCGTACAGCGTGTCACGTATTTCGGGCTACTCCCGACGCTTTGAGTATGAGGGCGCCGAAGGCGCCCGGCTTTGGAACGTGTACAGTGTGTCACGTACGTCGGTCTACGCCCGACTCTTTCAGTATGAGGGCGCCGAAGGCGCCCGGCTTTGGTAACCATACAGCGTGTCACGTACGTCTCTTTTAGTATCAGAAAGATGAAGTCGCCTGGCTTTGGACCGGGTGGAGCGCTCCACGTACGTCGGGCTACGCCAGATTCTTTTAGTATGAGGGCGCCGAAGACGCCCGGCTTTGGAACGCGTACAGCACGCCACGTGCGTCGGATTACGTCCGAAGGTTTGACTATGAGGGCGCCTTCGGCGCTCGGCTTTGGCAAGCTTAATACAGCGTGTCACGTACGTCGGGCTACGCCCGACATTTTTATATAAGAAAGTCGGAGTCGCCTGGCTTTGGACCGCGTGCAGCGCGCCACATATCTATGTCGGGCTACGCATGACTCTTTTAGTATGAGGCGAAGGCGCCCGGCTTTGGAACGCGTACAGTGAGCCACGTACGTCGGGCTACGTCCGACTCTTTTAGTATAAGGGCGCCGCAGGCGCCCGGCTTCGGATCTGGTACAGCGCGCCACGTACGGAGGGTTACGCCCGACGCTTTGGGTATGAGGGCGCCGAAGGCGCCCGGCTTTGGAACGCGTAGTGTGTCACGTACGTCGGTCTTCGCTTGATGGAGCGCCGAAGGCGCCCAGCTTTGGAACGCGTACAGCGTGTCACGTACGTCGGTCTACGACCGACACTTTCAGTATGAGGGCGCCGAAGGCGCCCGGCTTTGGTAACCATACAGCGTGTCACGTACGTCTCTTTTAGTATGAGAAAGATGAAGTCGCCTGGCTTTGGACCGGGTGGAGCGCTCCACGTACGTCGGGCTACGCCAGATTCTTTTAGTATGAGGGCGCCGAAGACGCCCGGCTTTGGAACGCGTACAGCACGCCACGTACGTCGGGCTACTCCCGACGCTTTGAGTATGCGGGCGCCGAAGGCGCCCGGCTTTGGAACGCGTACAGCACGCCACGTACGTCGGGCTACTCCCGACGCTTTGAGTACGGCGCCCGGCTTTGGAACGCGTACAGCGCGCCACGTACGTCGGGCTACTCCCGACGCTTTGAGCATTCGAGATGCGATGAGGTTTGCACGATATTTACTCTAAAGGTTGCGTAATATGGCGTATTAAGTCCGCCATATTGGTTTGATAATGACGTCACATAGCCTCACCCGGGATGACGTAAGGATTCTAATGATGTATCGTACGTCTAAATCGGTTAAGGCATTCAGAAGTTAAGGTGGAATAAAGAAACTCACATAAATAAATATATCATCATCATCATCATCTCAGCCATAAGACGTCCACTGCTGAACATAGGCCTCCCCCTTAAAATAAATATATACCTACATACAAACACGAACGCTGAAAACACACAATACACTCTCTCTGTCTTTTTTTGGGCAGTCGTGAAAAAGATGGCACTGTGCAATGAGGGGCAATTAATTTACTGTCGTTTAATTTTGTTGTATTATCAACATAATTATTCAATTGTTGATATCCGTACCCCCTCATTAATTTGGCAAAATCCTTCCTCTGTGGCTTATTCATGTCACTACGTATTAAATTCTGCGCCACCTGTTAGTTTACCAGGGTACTCAATAGTGGTAACACATATTTGAAAAAAGTTTGCCCCGCCTTCCTAAGTAGCGCCATAAGATTCAGGGACAAACTTAAATCAAGCGAGTGTTGTGGCTACCCCCCCTTTTAGGGGTTGAATTTTTATAGCCCATAACCTGGCCGGAGATTTTCTCGACAGATTAGTAATGTTTTCATCAAAATCCGTTCAGCCGTTTTCACGTGTTGCGCCTTCAAATAAACAGACAAACAGATAAACAGATAAACAGACAAACAGACAAAAATTCTAAAAATTGTTGGAACGTGTTCTGTTATCGATTCTAAGTATCCCAAGCCAACTTTTTTTCAAATATCTTCCATGTACAGACTTTCGACCCTCTACAGCTTTATTACGAGTCGAGTTCAATGCGCGCAGCGACGTAGACGCGTTGATGAGTAATTAAATTAATAAATTGCGAAATTAGCGCGGCTCGGCCGCCGCTAGTAAATATACGCGATGAGTCTCTCCGAACCGAGTCAACCCATCGTGAATGAGTTCCTCGCATTCCTGCAACTAAAAAACAAGCTGGTGCAGGAAGGAGCGATGGATGCGGCGACTGCTGTCCAGATGAATTCGCGTGCGTCGAGTTTCACCGTCGAAGACATCTGCGAAGCGAAGCAAGTGCTGTGCAAGTCCATCGGGATCGTCGGCACCTATGTACCTCACCGGAGAGGGGATGAAGCCGGGAAGAAGTCCCTCGAGGATATACAGAAAATCCTGAGGGAGAATAAAGACCGGATTCCGGAGTTTATGGCGACGGGTACTTCTATCCAGCCGTCGTGTGATCCGGATCAGGTTGACGTTCGCTGCTTGTCAAAGGAAATCGTGGCCCTAAAGACAAGATTAGCGGAAGTTATCTCTAAGTTTGAAGCCAGCCTAGTCACTATTGCCGAATTGCGCAACGAAATCACAAGTTTGCGGAATGCTCCAACTCGGTCGGCGGCTTCAAATTTCAAGAACGATCATCGACCTGACACTCATGTTGAGTCGGTTAGTTTGTGTGTTGCTGACACGGTAAAATGTGCCGCACGCGCCGCTGCACCGCCCGCGCGCCCCCCGCGCGTGCGACCGCCCCCTGTCACCTCGAAGTCACGTCAGCGTGCATATGCTGACGTCGCCGGTCAGCCTGTCGCAGCTAACCGGGTCAACTTGCCTGTTAAGGTGAATGAAGCACGGGCTCCACTTAAGGAGAAGTCCTCCCGCACCGATGTGGATAAGGAGGGATTCACACTGGTGGAAAGGAAACGCAAGGCGCGCAGGGCGCCTCGTAAGACTCTGTGTGGCACTGCGGAGCCGGTTAATTCTGGCCTACGAGTTGCGACACCGAGTAAGGCGCTATACGTGTCACGCTTACATTACTCCGCCGTGGCCGACGAGGTGGTGGAGTACGTCCGCCGGAAGACTGGCTTCACGCTGAGGGTGCACCAGCTACAGTCGCGTCACTATGTGCACTTCAGTTCATTTGTGGTGCGCGTGCCGCGGTCGCTGCAGGACACCATCGCAAGCGCGGACTTCTGGCCGAAGGGTGTGGTGTTTCGGCGGTTCCGGGGCAACCTGCCGAACCCTACGCCGAGTCAGACGACGCTACGGAGCCACGCCGTTACGTCGTCGCCCAAATCTAATGTTTAGTTAATTTAATTTTTTATGTGTATTGTTTTTCTTTGTCTTTTCTTTTACTTTGTAGTTTCACAGTGCCTTGGTTTTATACTGTAATGCTGTGTTACTTATTTGATCAATAAAATAAAAATAAAAATTATATGTATAGATGATTTGTGTTGGCTTTGTTCACATATATGCTTGCGATAGTGCGTAACCTTAGTATAAGTAGTACCTGTTAGTTTAGTATTATGTTACTACCTGTGAGTTCCTATAATTGGCTTTCTGTATCCATTATAATTTCTATGGTATTGTCATAGCTGTTGGTTCTCCAAATAAATAAAAAAAAAAAAATGATTTTATTATTTTTATATCATTTGATATTTACCAGTCGCTTTTTGGAAAACATCATGAGGAAGTCTGACAAAGTCTAGTTTGCCCTCTGGGTTGGAAGGTCAGATGGCAGTCGCTTTCGTAAAATCTATTGGCTACGCCAATTCTCGGGATTAGTTGCCAAACGGACCCCAGGCTCCCATGAGCCGTGGCATAACGCGATGCGACGAAGATGATGAGTTGTAATAAAAAAATAAAAATAAAGTAAAATAAAAAATAAAACCAATAGGCCGATTTTGTAATTTCGATCGCCCATATAACCATTCCAGTCGCAGAATCATCAAAGTGGTAACTAAATGTCAGATGTGTCGTAACAGAGTCCACACAATGTGTCTAGAATTGTTTCGAAACAAAGTGTCGTCGCCGTGTCTACACTTTTCCGTAACAAGGTGTCGACACATTTGTGTGCACTTTGCGTGCGGTTTGCGACTAAATCTGACAGCCAATTTGTGACAGCAAATGTCAATATAAAATACCTCTTGAAAACCAAGGTTTGTCAAACTACTATTAGTGTCTCGTGTGCTCGTAAGTAATTCTAGTAAGTCATCATGGGCGATGCGAATGATAAAAATCGACCAAAACCATATAAACATCCAACACCCGTCAACCTTTTACAGAAAAGTTTTAAAAAAAATGCAATACGCTACTAGGTCAGGCAACGAATGCTCAATAAAGTTGTAGAGGGAAATGCTCGGAACACAATTTTTGACTCCTTAACTTGGTTTGGACAAGTTAGGAGGTGAACATATCAAAAGTCCTCGGCCGTAGCCTTTGAGCGGGGGGAGAGAGGGGGCTTTGAAGGTCCCATTTTCCGGTTTTTCGATTATATCTCGGAAACTATGCATCGTAGCGACATGGCCACTTATACAAAATGAAAGTTAATTTAATTTGTTACAAGTTTATTTAGTCAATTTTTTCCATATATTGAATAGTTTTTGAGATAGCCGCTCTTGAAACTTTATTTAGGGCTCTCAATTTTATCTTGATTTCTACATCAGTGAAGGTGCTAGGCTGTGTTCCTCAAAATTTAAAAATTTTTTTTTAAGGGTTTGTACCTCAAAAGGAAAAAATGGAACCCTTATAGGATCACTCGTGCGTCTGTATGTCTCTCCGTCTATCACAGCCTATTTTCTCGGAAACTACTGGACCAATTAAGTTGAAATTTGGTACATATATGTAAATTAGGGACCCAAAGACGGACATGTAACGTAAACAAATTGATTTTATACCCAAAAAATGACCATTCCCCCCCCCCCCCCCTTTATCTCCAAAACTACTAGGTCTTAAATTTTGAAAAAAATACACAAAATAGTCCTTTACCTATCACGATTATTAAGATGACAGGAAAACCTATTAGACATGTGCAGCCAAGCGCGAGGCGGACTTAATGTACGGAACCCTTAATACGCGAGTCCGGCTCGCACTTGGCCGGTATTTTTTAAACTCCTCTTGACGCTTAACCGCTGAACCGATTTTGTTGAAATTTGGTATAAAAATAGTTTGCGTCCCGGAACAGGACATAGGATAGATCTTATAACCAAAATCATCTTTTGAAGGTGTGAAAAGTGGCGTGAAAATTTGTACGGAAAATCAATAACCGCTGAACCGATTTATATGAAATTTGGGATGGTCTACAATTCTACATCTTTGATTTAGTTGAAAATGATAAAAAACATGACTTCAAACCTAAACTTAAACAGTAAGTATTAACTTCAAGAATTCAATTCTGAATTCCCCCCTGCACCACATTTCACACCTTTAAAGGATGATTTTTGAGGTAACTTATTACTTATGTCCTGTCTCGGGACTCAAAATATATGTGTACCTTTAAATTAAAACTGTTCAGCAGTTTAAGCGTGAAGAGGAGTTTAAAAGAAAGTATTTTAATAAGTTTATATGTTTTTACTTCGGAATGGTGTCAATGTGATACCATAACTAAATTTGGTACTGTGAATTTATACGAAAACGATACCAAACATGGCCTCGTAGCTTTACTGATGTAGAAGTCAAGATAAAATTGAGAGCCCTAAATTCTCATTACTTGGCCTAACTTGTGTAGAAGGAAAAGGAAAAATAAAAGTCTTCGGCAGGAATATAAGACACAAATATAATTTTTAGAGTTACTATTTCAATCATCAAACATAAACATACCTTGATTATATTATTCTAGTGAGATACGCATATATAAACAAAAACATGAAAAAAATTACAAGGTAGAAATGTCACGGAGCTTGTGTGAGTTATATGTGAAAAATAAAAACTTTTATGACAAGAAAATCTGGACACAATTTAAGAATCATCCAATTGCGTCGAGGAATCATCAGTATTTTTGCTTGTTTCATTACCTCCTTGCTTCTTTTTTTGTCCTTTGTATTCTGTAGCAATTGGTTAGATCTGAAAATAAAGATAACTTGCGTCGTCACGGATGTCGATTTATAGGTTTTAGGGAGTGCAGAATTCGAAAATTATGACCATTTTATAATCCAAGATGGCGGCTACGCATTTTGTCATAAAAGTCGTCATGAATATCGTTTTATAGGTTTTAGGACGTGACAGGTCCAACAATTGTCTACATCACTGTAATTGACGTCACAGGCCTCCATGGGCTACGGTAATCGCTTACCATCAGACGGGCGGTGTGGTTGTTTGCCACTTGTGTGGTTGTTGTTAATTAAAAAAAAACTCCACTATATCGCCAGTTAATAAGTACTTATTTTGCGAAGCTAATGACATTTGTCACAAGAAATACGACAAAAATTCCGACACAGACAAGAATTACCGAAAGTTCTTTGAAATCTTGTGACAATTTTCATCATTATCATCATAAACATCGCAAAAGAAATACCTGTTTTTGCCGATATAATAAAGTTTTAAAAAATAATACAATGATGGTGACAAACAGGAATACGGCCCGCCCGATGGTAAGCGATAACCGTAGCCCATGGATGCCTGTGACGTCAGCAACAATGAGACTTGTCGAAATGTCGCACCTGTCACGTTACGTCACATTGTCACGCCAGGGAGTACATCTGAAAATTGTGTGTTCCCATTTGTCCCCATCCCGATAAAGTGGGAAAAAATGGGAAATATTTACATGAAAATCCTATTCCATCTGTTCCCTACGGAGATAAATGGGAATACATCCGAAAATTGTGTGTTCCCATTTGTCCCCACCCCGATAAGGTGGAAAAAATGGGAAATATTTACATGCAAATCTTATTCCATCTGTTCCCTGCGAGGATAAATGATAAATGGGAATTACATCCGAAAATTGTGTGTTCCCATTTGTCCCCACTCCGATAGGGGGGGAAAAAAAGGGCAATATTAACATGCAAATACTATTCCATCTGTTCCCTGCGGGGATAAATGGGATTACATCTGAAAATTGTGTGTTCCCATTTGTCCCCACCCCGAAAAGGTGGGAAAATTGGGAAATATTTACATGCAAATCCTATTCCATCTGTTCCCTACGGGGATAAATGGGAATACATCCGAAAATTGTGTGTTCCCATTTGTCCCCACCCGATAAGGTGGGAAAAATGGGAAATATTTACATGCAAATCCTATTCCATTTACGTACAAAAATGTCCCCCTGTCAACTTTCAATCGAGATTTAATCGATAATTTATTCGATTAATATTCAGATTAATTCAATTTCAATCTATGTTAGGTCGACTAAACTAATCGCGATTAAAATGTGAGGATTAACTTTTTTTTATTCCATTAATTAGTCGAATAAACAGTTAATCTATTAGTCCCATCTCTCAAAACAAATGAACACAAGGAGCCATTTTGCAAATCCAGTAACTTTGTTATTACTTTTGACAGCGCGTGTCATGTGTCTACACAGAGTCGACACAAAGTCGAAACATTTGCGACTACTTTGTGACTGCAATATTTCTCAGCCTTAAACCATATTTATACATCATAATTAACAAGTTTCGTAGTATAAAGCGTTATTTCTGTTATTTAAGTATAGTATACACATCGAAGTACTAGAAATGCATCAAATAATATATTTATGAACACAGGCACTGAGAAGTAAACAATTTCATTTCCGGCTAAACTAAAACAATGTGGTGGCGCGTTGATTATATTACACTTAGTTTATCAAATCACTCGAGCAGTTTAATTCCCCATAATAATTTAAGTCCTATTGTAATATAAATGCAAACAATATATAATTACGTCTTGTAATCCGTTTTAGGGATGGCGTATTAATGTCACTTATTTTTATTTAAGTATTTCCATCTGACAGTTTCCATTTGACAGGAACAAAATGAACGAATGAACGAATGATTTTGGCATAAAGTAGTCGCAAACCCGAAACAATGTGTGCACACGGCGACCACACTTTATGTCACTTTGTGTCATGTGTCGACCCTTCCCCATTTCTGGTAACTGTGTCGACACGGCGACGACTCTGCGACTGGAATTGTGACCGAAACAGACGGTGTCGACACAAGATGTGTCTACACCGCGTCGTAACGGCGACTGGAAATGGTTGTATGGGCGTTCGATTACGTCACTCGAAAATTTGTGAAAAACGGCGAAATGCTATTTTTTGAAATACGAGCGGGAATCTAGTGGTATTGACCACTCGTTTTCAATTCTATTAGTAGAATTTAAATGCCTAGTAGTGGAGATATTATTGAACGAAATACACGAAATCGAGTGGTCGAATTTCAAAAATCGCTCCCCAAGTAATAGATCCAAGTTCACTGGTTGCCCAAGTCACTTACCGACGATCGGTCTGGCCTAGTGGGTAGTGACCCTGCCTGCAAAGCCGATGGTCCTGGGTTCGAATCCCAATAAGGGCATTTATTTGTATGATGATACAGATATTTGTTCCTGAGTCATGGGTGTTTTTTATGTATTTAAGTCATCATCATCCTGGCGTCAATCCCGGCTGTGCCCCCGCGCGGGGCGCGAGGACCCGGGGTCCGCCTTCCGACTCCTTCGTGACCACTTTGCCCGATCTTCGGCATCCCTGGTAGTGAGTCCGTTGGCACGCATGTCCTCCTTGACGACATCAAGCCATCGCTTCTTGGGCCGGCCTCTTCTTCCCGTACCGGGAGGAGGCGGCATGGCCAGGCATTTGTTACCCACGTAACTTGCCGGTCTGCGCGAGACGTGGCCATACCAACGAAGGCGACACTCTTGCAGTTTGTCTGCGATGTCACGGACGCCAAGACTACCCCGAATGTGGGCGTTTCGGACGCGATCCTTGCGTGAAACTCCGCAAATCCACCGTAGCATCTTCATTTCCGTGACACGCAGTTCCTGCTTGTGCCGCTCTAGTAAAGGCCAAGTCTCGCTGCCGTACAGAAGGGCAGGTCTAATGATGGTCTTATAGACCTGTCCCTTCAACTTAATCGGCATTTTGGGGTCACAAATAACCCCAGTCATCTCCCGCCATTTGACCCAAGCAGCGGATATTCGGGCTTTGACGTCGCTGTCGATGTCCCCGGTAGTGCTAAGTACAGATCCTAGGTACTTAACTTGATCCGTGCGCTCGACCATGTCCACGCCTATGCGGACGGGTAGAGGATCTGTACTATTGCAGGCCATGTACTCTGTCTTCGCCACATTTAGTTTAAGACCGCCGTTCTCCAGCGACCCCCTCCATCTGTTCACACGCTGGACAAGTCGGCCCTTATCAGAGTCTGTCAGCGCGATATCATCAGCATACATGAATAGCCACGGTGGCTGCTCATGGTAGTCTCGGATGCTGGCTGACAGGGCGTCTAATATCACGCTAAACAGAAACGGGCTGAGCACAGAGCCCTGATGTACTCCAACGGTGACAGAGAAGGGGTTGGTGTCACCAACAGCGGTCCTGACTATTGAATCTGAATCGTTTTTTATGTATTTAAGTATTTGTATATTATATATATCGTTGTCTGAGTACCCACAACACAAGCCTTCTTGAGCTTACTGTGGGACTTAGTCAATCTGTGTAAGAATGTCCTATAATATTTATTTATTTATTTTATTTTATTTATTTACTTACGGTTATTAAATGTAACAGATGACCTACCGCGAACCACGTCCGACGTGTTGCCTCTCTGTCGCACTTGTAAATCCGTACGTAAGTGTGACAGGGCAACACGTAGCCATGACGAATAAAGTGAAACATTATAAAAAGAAACCATTTTGTCGCGAACGGAATTTTAATGCTGTTACTTAATGATTTGGCGTAATATTTTAATCGGAACCGAATATATCATTATCAACCTTGTTCCTTTTACAATAGGGTTGTTATTGCATTGACAGCTAATTATATAATTTAGTTAGCATTATAAGCGAATCATTAGATTTTATTTGAAATGTTAATTTTAATGGAATTGTTATTTACTTGAGAGATGCTTTTAATGGTGTTTTTCGAAGATTGGAGTTCGCCATAAACAAACTTACTGTATTTTCTCTCAAATTACTAACTAAAGGGTCATACCGGGTGTGGCCTGTAACACGAGCCTTGACTTTGACTTTGACTTTGACATACAAAATAAATATTATCTTCAATGGACGCCATCGCCATGCCATATCATTGTGATTGACGTTGCTTGTCACGTCTTAAACATAACAAAATTCGCAATACATTGCGTCTTAGAATAAACTTTAAAGCGTATTAAAAATCAAACCACAAGTAATTTTTAAAAGTCGCTGAACTAATGTTGGTCAGTATGAGGAGTACAGCTTACAGTTCAATTTTTTGCTCATATTACAGGCCACACCCGGTATATAGCTGAAGCAGAGAGAAATATAAGTAAGGAAAGAGTGTCAGTGTTCTTACGCTACGTCTTACGTAGGCGAACAACGCGCGAACGCGGCGCGGCGCGGCGCGGCGAAAGCGGCCGCCGCCGCGCCGCGCCGCCTGACATTCGCGTGCAAATCGCGCCGCACCGCGTTCGCAACGAGATCGCTTACGCTACGTCTTACGTAGGCGAACAACGCGCGAACGCGGCGCGGCGCGGCGCGGCGAAAGCGGCCGCCGCCGCGCCGCGCCGCCTGACATTCGCGTGCAAATCGCGCCGCACCGCGTTCGCAACGAGATCGCTTACGCTACGTCTTACGTAGGCGAACAACGCGCGAACGCGGCGCGGCGCGGCGCGGCGAAATCAATCCTTTGATGCCCATAGAAGTGTCCTACGTAAGCGATCTCGTTGCGAACGCGGTGCGGCGCGATTTGCACGCGAATGTCAGGCGGCGCGGCGCGGCGCGGCGCGGCGGCGGCCGCTTTCGCCGCGCCGCGCCGCGCCGCGTTCGCGCGTTGTTCGCCTACGTAAGACGTAGCGTTACGTAAGACACTTCTATGGGCATCAAAGGATTGATTTCGCCGCGCCGCGCCGCGCCGCGTTCGCGCGTTGTTCGCCTACGTAAGACGTAGCGTTACCAAAAGGACTTCGCTCACCAAAAAGAGTTATTTCTTAGTAGATATTTAGCGTCAAATAGTGTACTTATCAGTACCGCTATCAGTAGTTCTTGCTAGGTAGTTATTTGAAAATGTATATAGCTGAAAAATATAGTTTAGTATTTTATATATTGTATATATAATGCACCCAAATAAACGAGTACTTACACAAAAATAAGTGTGGAGACGTCACAACATACTTAAATACGCGAAAGTACATTCAAAATTTTTTGAAAATAAGTTATTGGCAAACATTCGATTTTTGGTACAAGCTTTTATCGCTGACTGTACTTTTCTTTCCACAGGCAACTAATACTCATCGAAACAATTCTAAAAACTGCAAACACAATTAGGTTGCGTTGTTTTATCACATAGTTCCTATGGCCACCTCCGGTCTCCATCATCAGATCAGCTCGATGGTACCGTAATATTGCATTATTACCCGACTTAGATATGTATGCAAATTTTCAGCTTCATGAGAAGTCGGAAAATGGGTCAAATTTAGCATGCAAGATTTGACCCGTACATAAATAGTTACATAACTACCTACATATTTACATAGGTACATTGCAAGCAGTGGCGGATTTGCCCTAAGGCACAGTAGGCCCGGGCCTAGGGCTACAAGATATTTAGGGGCGGCAAATTGTGACAAAAAATTCGCTGATGGTAACAAGAAATAACTCAAAATGTACCTAGTCAATATTATGGGTGACTTGAAAGGGGCGGCTACAGGGCCTGGGGCCTAGGGCAGCTAAAAAAAACTTGTAAAAAAGTAAATGGTACACTTTTATCTTAAAACCCCCGTATAGTTTTTATTTGTAGTTTCTTTGTACTTATTGTATTTTATTTTGTAGTTTCACAGTGCCTTGGTTTTACTGTAATGCTGTGTTACTTATTTGACTAATAAATAAATAAATAAATAAATAGTAAGATAGGTCACCAAGAAAAGAGCAATATACATTTATTCGACACCTCAGATACGATACAAAAGACTTCAACGCGTTCTGTATGTATATTATAGTTCGTTTTTTTAGCATTAGAAATAAGGTTCGCGGGTTCAAATCCTGGCTCGTACCAATGAGTTTTTCGGAACTTATGTACGAAATATCATTTGATATTTACCACTAGCTTTTCGGTGAAGGAAAACATCGTGAGGAAACCTGCATACATCTGCGAAGAAATTCAAAGGTGTATGTGAAGTCCCCAATCCGCATTGGGCTAGCGTGGGGACTATAATCCAAGCCCTCTCGCGCATGAGAGGAGGCCTGTGCTCAGCAGTGGGACGTATATAGGCTGAAATGATGATGATGAGAAATAAGGTAAACAATCTTGATGTGTCATTTAATTGAAAAATACATTTTAAAAATAAGTTACGGCAAATATGTAACAATTATGAATCTAACACGATCATTTATATTCTTCTGCTTTCATAAGTAATCGTTTTTGATTTTTAAAAAGTGTTTTTCAATTAAAAGACATGGCAAGATCGCTTACCTTCTTGCAACTTCTTTCTAATGCTAAAAAAACGAACTATAGAGCTAGACCAAGAAAGTGCAAGTGTTATTTATACGTCATCATTTCATAGAAGTTTGAAGTTTAAAATGACACTTGCACTGCGAGGGCTATCAAAATCGTTACACACTTCTCTTGGACTAACTCTATGATATTCATTTTTTTTATTAGCCTATAGGAGTGTCCCACTGCTGGGCAAAGGCCTCCCCTCATTCCCTCTTCAAATTATTTAAGTATAATATTCATTTTATACTTAAATAATTGGACCCGGGTATGTCCTTAAACTACGTCCAAGGCCACCGGTGGACGGGCAGCAGCGTCCCTCAAATTCGGTGTACTCGACTGCGATCGCCAACCCGCCTGCCAAGCGTGGCGATTATGGCATTCACCCCACAAAAAAGGGGGAGACCTATGTTCAGCAGTGGACGTCTTATGGCTGAGATGATGATGATGATGATGACTTAAATAATTTGAAACGAAAACGCAAACCAAGCTGAAGCGTAACCTAATTTGTTACAGCCGAGCTCAGTTCCTATTGCGCAAACTATACTTCATTAAGACGAAACAGGAGCCGATTTTTAAATATTTTAGGTAAATCGTCTCGCTAACGGAAGCGGCTCCTAAAACTAGTGCGATAAGGACAAGGCGAAAAATCCTGCTTAAAATCTCAAAAATCGAGGTTTCGTACTCGACTGTTTCCTCCTCAAAAACTTAACCAATCGTAACCAAATTTGGAAATCTAAATGATTATGAAATTATCTGTGTCGGACCGTTTTGCTTTTTTGGCTAATTGATATCAGTTTTGAATACTACGCCTCTCATTGCGGCATAGTCAATTAGGCCATTTTGGCCATTTTTGAAGGGCTCTAGCGCCTTAAAAACAAAAATATAAAAAAAAAACAAAACGGTCCGACACAGATATTGACAATATTATACTGTGTTGAAAAAATCATTGCTCTAGCATCAAAACCCACGGAGGAAACTGTCGTTGAATCGAACCTGCGCTCGGCAACCGAGCTGAAGCGTAACCTAATTTGATACAGTCGACCTCAGTCCCTATTGCGCAAACTATACTTCATTAAAAATGGATTATTGTTGCACCACTGGCTGCTCTGACTAGTTAAGTTAGTGCGTTAAGGTACCGTTCGGATTCAGACTACATTACTATCGCCTAGAGTTAGACCAAATAAGTTTTTGGCAAAAATTTCATTTTTGATACAAGCTTTTATCGATGACTGTACTTTTCTTTCCACAGGCAACTAATGCTCATCGAGACAATTCTAAAAACACCAAACACAATTAGGTTTCGTTGTTTAATCATAGAGTTCCTATGGCCACCTCTGGTTTCCATCATCAGATCAGCTCAATGACACCATAATATTGCATTGTCACCCGACTTACGTATGTATGCAAAATTTCAACTCAATCGGAAACCGGGAAGTGGATCAAATTTAATTTGATTACACACAGACAAGGGTCAGGTGAAACTAAATAAAAGCTTATAAACAAGTCTGCACTGATTTTGATAGCACACGCATTGCAAACGTCAAACTTCTATGAAATTGTGACGTTTAAATAACACTTACACTGCGTGGGCTATCAAAATCGCTGCAGACTTTTCTTGGTCTAACTTTATCTATTTCTTGCAGCATTATTGCAGCGCGACATTAAACCACTGCTGACTATTACTATGACTCCACTCTCTGTCTGTCACCAGGCTGTATCTCATGAACCGTGATAGCTAGACAGTTGAAATTTTCACAGATGATGTATTTCTGTTGCCGCTATAACAACATATATTACCAAAGACATATGTAACTTCGCATAAGATGAATAAAGTCTAAGGAAAAACGTGCCTCGGAAATCAAGAAAAGTCATTCTCGGATAGATGCCGCACACACCTTTGGCCTATGCTCGGCTAGATGGCGTGACGACACCGTTTCATATTTAACAATTTTAACACATAGATATCAGTGAATGAATATGGGTCAAAATGATATAAAAATAATAAAATCATTTATCCATATACATACATTTTTTTGATAATTTTATACGTTTTCGTTTTGAGTTTTAGTCGTGTGTCGATAGATGGCAGTAAATTTGCTGTGACTACAAAATTAACTATGACAGGACCCCTCTATACTATCTATTCTTTTTGATATTACTAAAAAGTACGGAACCCTCGGTGGGCGGGTCCGACTCGTACTTGTCAGGTTTTAGACAAGTAAGTGTTTTTTGGTCTCTAAAATAAAGGCTTTTAATCTAAAACGTCATCAATCAGTAGTTTAGAATATTTTATTCGTTGTCAGTTAATCGATTAATCAGTTAGTCGTTAGTCAGTCACGCTGCTTTATAATTAAGTTCCGATTATTATCGATTTCCTATACACGTAACAATGAAAAATGAACTCTGAGGTTTTAATGGAAAACTTTAATATTAATAATATAAGTAATAGAAGATCAAAAGATCTTACATAACATAATGAGAAAGGGCCTTTTTATTAAGGTAATAAATATTATATACTGCACCATAAAATAGAACAAGTCGTAACATATCCCTCCCCCTCTCCCCTCCCTCCCTCTTTTCACTCTCTCCTCTCATCTACTCAAAGGTTAACTGGAAGAGATCCCTCATAGGGATAAGTTCGCCTTTGTACTTCTTACTAATTGTATGTTATTTTGAATATGTCTTTTTATACAATAAGGCACTAGTCCCACCGCCGACGATGAGCGATAAGCGAGTAGAACGATAAACTAGAAACGAGTAGGCGAGCGGCGAGAAGCGAGTGTTAGCTCCAATAGTTTTGTCGCTCGGCTATAGGCGAGTGTTCGAGTGCGACGGGCTATTACTCGCGTCACTCGCTCGGGCGGTGCAGCGTAGCCGAACACACAGACTGATTGATCTCGCAGCTTGAGTTCTAACTACGAAGCGAGCAACGCCGAGCGAGTACCGCTGAGCTAGTTTTATCTTATCGCGGCGACAAACTACTTAGTAGAGCGAGTGTTCTCGCCGGCAGTGTGAACAGCCAGCGATGAACTATTAATATATGCGTCTCTTTTACTAACACAGGATCCTAATCTTTTGTTCGTTTCTCGGGCGAGAAAATCGCCGATAGTTAATCGCTTACTCGCTCTTGCTGGGACAAGTGCCTAAGTAGCTACAGTCAAGTCCTACAAAAGGCATCAACGCGTGACTACTAGTCAAATCAGTTTCTTTTTAGGGTTCCGTACCCAAAGAGTAATTAGGGTTCCGTACCCAAAGGGTAAAACGGGACCGTCCGTCCGTCCGTCCGTCCGTCCGTCCGTCTGTCACCAGGCTGTATCTCACGAACCGTGATAGCTAGACAGTTGAAATTTTCACAGATGATGTATTTCTGTTGCCGCTATAACAACAAATACTAAAAACAGAATAAAATAAAGATTTAAATGGGGCTCCCATACAACAAACGTGATTTTTGACCAAAGTTAAGCAACGTCGGGAGTAGAGATGGGTCGCGGGTATTTACCCAGTTTACCCACCCAGGTAAATACCCGGTAAAAACCCATCTACCCGGTATTTACCCGTATCTACCCGAATGGGCGGGTAGATTCATTTCTTATTGCACATGTCGATTTGTGTTAAAGTGGAGATATAAACCGAGTTAATGTTTGTAATTATTGTATGTCATTTAAAATGAAATGGTTTAGTGAAACCTGCAGTTGTAACTAAGGAATTTTTAGTACAATTTTGATAAATATTTAAAAAAAGGCCGTCATAAGAGTATTTTATTTAGATTTGAGTAAATTAACGTTGATAATACACATTCGAACTTCGGTCGGCGGGGGGTGTGGTTGGGGGGAGGGGGGAAAATTGAACTTTTTCATTTTTCTTGGAATCTGTCATTAATATTGAAAAGTCTTGTATGTACAAACTAAAGTAGACAGAATTTCCTACAAAAAAGGTTATATAAATTTTTGTCCTAAACTAACTGTATTTGACTTATGAGCTTCCCAAGTTGTGACACTGCAAAAATTTTTTTATTATCATTCATAAGTAGTATTTATTTTCATCTTTCTAATGTATATTAAAAGCATTTTAAAACATTTACGAAAGCCAGGGAATGATTTTACACGCTATTCATAATTGGACTGATATGTTAAAATCGAACTTCACCTCATAGCAACCTTTTAGAAGAAATACGAAAATACCCGCGTATTTACCCGCGGGTAGGTAAATATCGGGTATTTACCGGGTAAATACCCGCTCTCGGGTATTTACCCGGGTAGTTACCCATCTCTAGTCGGGAGTGGTCAGTACTTGGATGGGTGACCGTTTTTTTTTTTGCTTTTTTAGGGTTCCGTACCCAAAGGGTATTTTGTTTTATTTTTGCATTATGGTACGGAACCCTTCGTGCGCGTTTCCGACTCGCACTTGCCCGGTTTTTTTGGAACTGTCAAAACGATTCAAAACGATTGGTACGAGCCGGGGGAACCCGCTACCTCCGGATTGAAAGTCGCACGCTCTTACCGCTAGGCCACCAGCGCTTATAAGACTTACACACCAACTTACACCTTTCGCCACAAGGACCCATTACATAAGTCCGCATGCATGTCTGTCCGACCTTGGCTCCCAAACCGTGTCAACTTCAGCTACAGGCTGTTGCAAGCTTTCTTGCGTAAGCTGTTGCGATACCCGTTCGCCGATACCGACTAACACAAATATAATAATATATGTATATATGAATATACAGGGTGATTCATGAGACGTGAGCAAGACTAATCCTGCATACTCAGTAACTGATAATTGATCGATCGCCGTCGTATTTATGTGAAACAACCACACTTTTTCCCATTTTTTAAGTTTTTGGTGAGGGCAAATTTAATTCTCTACAGTAATGGTCACCCTACAAGACCTAATTAATAAACATAAAAGCTCTTTAACCGTAATGACAGCATTTTGATTACGAAGAAAATAAACTGTCAACTTGAGTGAGATACGAGTTTTCAAAAGTAACCAGACCGTGACGACAGTCTTGACATTCAATTTGACACAGAATATCGGTAGTTTAGTATTCTAATTTTAGGGTGACCATGCATGTGGTAAATAAATTAATTACCTTTTTTTTCAACATGACTAGAAAATTAACGTTAACCTCACTAATACTGATACGAAACAGTTGCTTATAATTTACGAAATGCGCAGTGTTAGTCCTGCTCACGTCTCCTGAATCACCCTGTATAGTCTAACAATACTACATCTAAGTACATGTACAGACACCACATAACAGCCAATTAGGGATCTTGCTAAATTGGATATTCTATACTTTCTATCAGGGATGTTGCGGATATTCGCATCCGCATCCGCGGAACATCCGCATTATTTTCAACATCCGCATCTGCATCCGCATCCGCATAAAATCGATGCGGAGCATCCGCGTGATGCGGATAGGCCGGATACCGTATAGTAACCGAATATCCGGTGCATCTCTATTTAAAAGCGGCGCGCCCCGCTCACGCGCCGCCCGCAAACGCGCCTGTGTGACGGAGTCTTTAGCTAGGACCACAGAATAAGTAATAGTACTACCGTACAGAAAGGACACTTCCTACAAAACCGAAGTTTGACAGCGATTCAGGGTCGAATCATGTCCCTAACTTGTAGGTACTATCCCTTTCGGCTATTTAGGGTTGTCAAAATTTAAGGCATTATTATCTATGGTCGTGCACGCAAAGGGACGTCATGTTGTCATAATAATTGCTCGGATCAATGCTGAGCCGAACGCCCCACTGGTTAGAACAAAAATTTGACAGTTCCGAACAACTGACAGGCCGATATCGTCCGGCGGACTGTTAGTCAGTGGTCGGCTTAATACAAATTCGAGTTTGGAAAGACATACATTTGTATTATGATAGTTTTTATAAGTCACTATTATCATTCACGCATACAAAGTCACGAGCATAACCTAGTATTACAAATAAACTACAAAAAGTAAGCTAAATTTTAAACTAAACAGACAAAAACTTTTTTACAGGTGCAACGACATTTTTTCACAACTTTTTTCGCACCAGATCTGCAAGCTTTTCATCACCGTACAAAATCATTTTCACAATTTAAGCGTTCGCGTTTCATCCGCAATTTTCGTAACTGGCTATTACAGTAATTCGCTGTAATTTCTTGATTAACTGTGGTTTTGAAAGATAACCATTGGAGCAGAGAATGTTCAGAAACGCTAAAATATTATATTAAGGCCTATTTGCACCCAGAATAAATAAAAGTACTAGGTACAGAAGACTCACTCTCTAACAAAACGCGTCTGTTACGATCAGCACAGATATGGCCGCTAGGTGGCGACAGCGCCACGCGCGGCTTATGGCAAACCCCAAAATTGGGGTCAAACGGATGTACTTTTAGCTACCTGTAGCAAAGCGACGAAATCGCGGAGTGAGCCACGCCTGCCCAGGGTTAAACGGTTTAACCGTCAAATTGTACTGGTAACCATGGTAACTCCAGGATTAACCGGTTAACCCCGGGTTAGTCGAATGGTGCAAGTGGGCCTAATAGGTCAAGTTGAGGCAATCGTAATAGAAAGGTAAATATAGTTTATTCAAGTAAGCATTTTTTTTTTATTATGAATGGGCTTACTCATGGCCACAGACTAGCCGAGGCGTAGACGTGGCCTACGATGGAGCGAGCTCGCCCAGAAGGTGCCTGTTCACTCTTGATTTACAATAAGGTACTTGCGCCTAATAAGGCCCACTTTTAATTTATTTTTTTATTTTTTTCATTTTTGATATGAACTTGCAATTTTGTCTATGGTACTAACCAAACATGGGCGAGAAATTTAAACTCATTTACACTTATAAAAGTACGTAATTTTGAAATTGAGCAAGCTTTAAAACTGGGCCTTATTAGGTGCAAGTACCTTATACAATGCAATATATAAGCATATTACAATGCGCTTATGAATGTCAAATAATGCTACACCGGCTCCAACCTTACACCTTCTGCTTCTACACCCTACACCCTACTCTCTACACCCTACACCCTACAGACTACAGTCTACACCATCCTCTAGGACTGCAAACTACATCTTAGGTATATAAGAAAACCGGGCAAGTGCGAGTCGGACTCGCGCCATAATGCAAAAAAAGGCAAAAAAAACGGTCACAAATCCAAGTGCTGACCCCGCCCGACGTTGCTTATATAACTTCGGTCAAAAATCACGTTTGTTGTATGGGAGCCCCACTTAAATCTTTATTTTATTCTGTTTCAGTATTTGTTGTTATAGCGGCAACAGAAATACATCTCTATACAATCTATTCTCTTTGCCCGTAGTCAGGGGTGTCTCCCCACTGACCAGGGGTTCTGCTAGCAATTGGTACGCTAATAGTTTGTCCATAGCATCATCCTTGATTTTATTAGAGTGCAGAAGACGCAAACGCATGTACAAAGAATAAAGGCCTGTGCACACCGGCTGCGTGTGCGTGACGTGCACGTGCGCGTGCGGCGTTGTAGTATACAGATCCTTATGAGGGATGGCACACCGCTTGCGTGATGTGTGCGTGTGCGGCTCCAACATTTTAGCGCACGCACACGCGCACGTCACGCACACGCAAGCCGGTGTGGCTCGGCCTTAAAATTAAGATGCGTGTTGACATGCGATCGCGTGTCTTTTGGACATATATTATATCTCAACTTGACAGCGGGATTCTGTCAATTAAGTGTAGTATCATCATCATCATCACTATTTAAGAGCTATGCTCTTGTCGGTGGAGTAATCGCCACTCTTCTTTTTGCTGGGCCAGCCTTTTAACTAGAGATGCCCCGAATAGTGAATTTGGCCGAATACCGAATATTCGGCCCCTCTCTCGGCCGAATACCGAATATTCGGTGACCGAATATTCGGCATGACATGCGAACATTTTGAGTCACAATTATTATGAAAATTGTTCGCCAACAAAGTACAACGTTTGCTAAGATATATTTTTATGTTGATTGAACAGAATTAATGAATGTAGTTAGAGTCAATTCAAATCAGACCCATGATAAAAATGAAATATTTTGCAATCAACAAATGCTCAAAAACGTGTCTTTGTATTTAACTACTTTCCAAGAATACATTTTAAATATTAAATCTAGCTAGTTTTTGGTAATTTTATTGTGTAATTTTTCTTTTTAGGTAGGTGCAACAGATATTCGGTATTCGGCCGAATAGTAAGCAACATTCGGCCGAATATTCGGCAAAATGGCCGAATAGGCCGAATACCGAATAGTTGCCGAATATTCGTGGCATCTCTACTTTTAACTCCCTCGTACGACACGACAGAAACTTTTTCTTTTATTTGGCTGAGATATGCGAGCCTGGGCCTTCCTCTGCGTCTTTTCCCCTCAATCTTGCCCTCCAGGATGTTTAAAAAGAATCTGTCGTGCCGTATCAGGTGGCCAACCATCTTGCCCCTTCTGTTAGCTATTGTGTCTAACAGGTATCTCTTCTCTCCTGCCATGCTCAGGATCTCTTCGTTCGTCTTCCTTTCTGTCCAGTAATCCTTAGCAACAAAGCAAATACCGGACTTCTTTCAATACTGGTATTTATACCGAAACTGTCTTCATCAATACCGGGATCCCGGTAAAAATCTAATGTAGATCTTGAATGTCGACTCCTATGTCTATAACCAAGAATAGATAGGATAGAGGGCTATTGCCAAAGTAAATTTTGTAGTCACGGTACATTTACTGCCATCTATCGACACACGATTAAAACTTAAAATAAAATTGAATATGTATAAATTAATCAAAATATGTTTACGGATAAATGATTTTTAATTTTTATTGTTCCATACTGACCCATGTTCTTTCACTGATATGTGTTAAAATTGTTAAATATCAAACGGTATCGTCAACGTCATTTAGCCGAGAATAGGTCAAAGGTAATGGCGCCATCTATTCGAGAATGACTTTTTCATGATTTCCGAGGCACGTTTTTTTCTTAGACTTTATTTATCTTATACGGAGTTATATATATCTCTGCTATAACGTAAGTACCCATTCAAAGTTATATCATTGGGTACCTACATAGTTTCACAGACGCGAATGGAACGAATGATGAATGAATGAAATTAAAATGAGAGCGGAACTTCATTTAGATGGCGATGGCGGGGTGGGGGGGGGGGGAGGCATGTGATTCTTAAGCAGATTCGTTCAACTTACAAAAATTTACGAAACCGTAAAATGGAGTGAGTAGGGACAAAACTGACATTTTTTACCTCGATAATTTTTTTATTTTTACATGTGGCAAACTTATTTTTATACATGATAAATGTTCCGGTCCATTGAATTTTAGTTTTTTTTATGATTTTGTGTAGTTCCATTTCATAACTTTAAAAATAAGTACGAAATAGTAGGAAATCCCAGCTCACCCCTTGGTAGCGGTGAGGAGAGATTTCCTACTAAGGAGAGTTTTGAAAATTGTTGAATCGACACCTGGATAAGTGAAATCTCAAGGGACGAACAAATTTGTCTCACTTAAAGAGGTTTTCCACTTACACAGGCTCCCAGTTAGCCAGGTACAAATAAATTTCTGTCTCATTTACAGAGGGTTCCATTAATAGAGGTGAGAATAGAGTATATTTCAGTTATAGAGGTGGTTAATAAGGTATTTAGTAATTATCTTTAGAAATAAATAAGGTAAAATAATCCTTGTCCCTAAATATTTTATAAGTCTGTTTAAATATTTCTTTGAATTTATTTTGAATGATTCTCCAAAGGATAGATATTTCAAAATTAAATTAAATTTGATACGGACTTTATTGCGTATTAGAAATTTAATAAAAGAAAATTTATTTTTTCGTGTTACTTATCGAAATTTCAGCTTTCGTTTCGATAGTTTTAACTTACATAAATTAACTAAATCAAACTTGAAGTTGTTTGGACACAATTAGGCAAATGCGGAATTTGTGGATAAACTAAGAGTTAGTAAGAATACGGAAATTGTTCAATGAAGTCCAAGTTAGAGAGGTCATAGATTGACGTTATCTCAGATACAGAAGTCCATTCCCTATAAAATTCTAAAAAACAACTAGGAAAATGTAATCTTATAAATATAGTCTCAGTAAAAGAGGTAAAATAAAATACACTCTCTGTCTCAATTATAGAGGTAAATGTGACTATAAAATCACAACAACGAATCCCAGTTATAGAGGTTCGTTTTTTCTCAGTAACAGAGGTAATTCAGTGCTAAAGTGTCGGGACCGCACCATGAGTCCCAGCTATAGAGGTTTCTCACTTATCAGGTCCCACTTAACCAGGTTTCACTGTATTTATAATATAATAGCTTGATTTGGTATTAGAATATATAATTTACGCAGCAGTAGCTTGTAAAAACCAACTCAGCTCTCCTCGCCCCATTCATAACGCAACTGCCCTCGTAATCCCTACTCACCCCATTTTCCGGTAATTAGCTATCGTGCATTTCACTCGTATTCTTCCGTACATGTATTGGCGCGAGAGAAACGAAGGATAACTTAAAGTGACATTCCATTTCCAACTGCAGCTGCAATACTGTTCATTTTACTATGGAAACGCGTCGCTGTCATTGTCAATTTCCACAGTAAAATGAACAGTATTGCAGCTGCAGTTGGACATGGAATGTCACTCTAACATCTGTGTGGTCTCACCAGTTTGGCAATGACATAAACGCTATCGAGAACGTAGCTTACTTTCTATGCATCTCGCTCGTACTCGCATATTAGTGCGAGCGAGATGTATAGAAAGTAAATTACATACACGTTAGCGTATATGCCAGTTTTGATACTGTCAGTGACTCATGGTACAGTCAGCAGCAGAAGTTTCTAAGCGGGCGAGGTGTTCAAAATTACCTTGACACGCTCTTATTCTCTTAACAATAAAGTCGCGTCAAGATCATTTTGAACACCTGGCCCGCTTAGCAACTTCTGCTGCTGACTGTACGGGTGCGATGTCAGTGTAAATTGGCCTGGCCTGTCAGTTATGGCTCCTCTACACGATGGGCCAACGCCGGCCACTCCAAGGGACGCAGCCATGCGGTAGAATGATATAGCAATATCACTTGCTCCCTCTAACGCATAAATGTGTCCCTTGGAGTGGCCGCCGTTGGCCCATCGTGTAGAGGAGCCATTACATTATGCAATAAACCGATCCGGGCCTTAAAATCGCAACCACTTTATATGTATAATATGTTACTCTTCGAAGGCCGCAAAAATATGTGACTCGCTCTTATGGCTCTACAAATAAGATCGTGTCAGATATTTTTGCGGTCTTCCTTGTGTCACATATTATTGCAGGTGACTGTACATATGGCAATGATCTATAGATTTACATTGAAATATCCTGATCTATATAGCACGTTATAGTTACGTCGGTTTTAGCATGCGCTCTGCTATAGTTTTGCGTAACGGTGAAAGTGCGGCGAATAGCGGCGAATCTGGCGGCAAACTCCATGAATACTTGCCTACAAGATGCCTTCAAGGAATTAGCAACGTTTTAATTTAGTATTTTTAAGCGTATAAGCGTTTAAGTTAAAATGGGACTGGGCTGGTCATGTCTGCCGAATGCCGGACGACTTGTGGGCCAAGTTAACCACAGAGTGGGAGCCCCACGAGTCTAACCGGGGAGCCGGCAGGCCTCGTCGGCGATGGCGGGATAACTTGGACTCCTTCTTGAGGCTGGCCAGATATTGCACTAAATAGAGACGAGTGGAGGAAGAGGGGGGAGGCCTTTGCCCAGCAGTGGGACACAGTGGGCTCTGAATAATAATAATAAGCGTACTCAGTACTGTGGGTTATTCCCACTAGTTACCACCAAGTTGTTACTAGTGGTAACTACCTGGGAATTTATTCCCACCTTTTACCACTGGTAACTACTGGGAAAAGCAATTCCCAGCAGTTACCACCAATTCTGGTGGCAACGAGTGGCTACGTACTGTGTAGCCGTGAGATTTAATCTGACGGCTAAGAGTTAAAACCATGGTATAATAATATACTCCGCCTGGTACTCTCTTCCCGACTTTTCTAGGTAACCTGACACAAGCCTACGTCATCATGCGACAGCGCTATATGATAATTTGCGATAGCGCTATATACGTATAGTGGCCATGTTATTGTGACGTAGGCTTGTGTCACTCTGGGAAGAGAAGACCATGTTTTATTAGACTATGGTTAAAACCTAAGGCTTACTTATGTATGTATATATGATGAAATATGAAAAACCTATACGTATTTCTATCTAATTAACAATTTGATCGGTTGGAATTTTTGAATAATACATATACTAAAGTAACATTTACTCGCTGTAACATTTCTTCACCATAAATTATCCACTAAAATAAAGTGAAAAAATTAACATATTTATAAACTCGACTGTACATAATTGTATACATATTTTTGACCTCGCAGTACACCGGAAAAAGCTTCTATGTCAACTTATTAATTTACTAGCTGTGCCCGCGGCTCCGCCCGCGTGGAATTCGGTTTGTGTCAGTAAGCTGCTAAATATATAAAAAATAGTAAATAGAATAGAATAGAATAGAATGTTTTTATTCGTGACAAAACTTAATAGATAAAACAACAGGTAATACTACCACGGTCACGAAATGGTCCCGACTCAGCAGGTGCTAGCCTAAAGGCTAGCGCTGGTCTTCCGTCGGGGCCATGGACTATTACGTCTAAATTATAAAAGAACACATTATGACTACAATATTACATAAATGACATTACGCTGTATTTTTTTATTCAAAAAATTATAACATTTATAATTTCCTGCATGATAATTTCTTAAAATAATTCTATCTTATTGTTTCATACTTTTTAGAGCGCGATTTGTAGTAGTCCGACTACGCCCGACTTTTTTAGTATGAGAAAGTCGAAGTCGCCTAGCTTTGGACCGCATTCAGCGCGTCACGTGCGTCGGGCTTAGCCCGATGCTTTGAGTATGAGGGTGCCTTCGGCTCCCAACTTTGGCAAGCGTACAGCGTGTCACGTACGTCGGGTTACGCTTTGAGTATGAGGGAGGCGTCCGGCTTTGGAACGCGTACAGCGTATTACGTACGTCGGTCTACGCCCGACACTTTTAGTATGAGGGCGCCGAAGGCGCCCGGCTTTGGAACGCGTACAGCGTGCCACGTGCGTCGGGCGTAGCCCGACGCTTTGAGTATGAGGGTGCCTTCGGCGCCCAACTTTGGCAAGCGTACAGCGTGTCACGTACATCGGTCTACGCCCGACTCTTTTAGTATGAGGGCGCCGAAGACGCCCAGCTTTGAAACGCGTTCGTTACGCCCGACGCTCTGAGTATGAGGGCGCCGGAGGCGCCCGGCTTTGGAATGCGTACAGCGTGTCACGTACGTCTGTCTACTCCTGACTTTTAGTATGAGGGCGCCGAAGGCGCCCTGCTTGCGAACGCGTACAGCGTGTCAGCATGTACGTCGGTCTACTCCCGACGCTTTGAGTATGAGGGCGCCGCAGGCGCCCGGCTTTGGAACACGCACAGTGTGTCAAGTACATCGGTCTACGCCCGACTCTTTGAGTATGAGGGCGCCCAAGGCGCCCGGCTTTGGTAACCATACAGCGTGTCACGTACGTCTCTTTTAGTATGAGAAAGTCGAAGTCGCCTGGCTTTTGACCGCGTGCAGCGCGCGACGTTGTCGGGCTACGCCAGATTCTTTTAGTATGAGGGCGCCGAAGTCGCCCGGCTTTGGAACGCGTATACAGCGCGACACGTACGTCGGGTTAAGTCCGAAGCAGTGCCGTATAAATATATAAGATATTTCAATGCCCTAAGCATTTCTAGACCATGGTGCCCCCTCTCCCTAGGGTCATTAAGATTACATTATTTTTTTTGGTAGATTGAGTGAAGTTCATTGCCGCATTACAGCTGAGAATGGAAATCAGTCACATTATTTTATCTCGAAAATTGACAGTGCCGCAGCAGTAATGTTGCAACAGAGTACCTAATGCTGCTGCAGTCGCCACCCGAATGTCACCTGTATCATATCTTAGGATATAATGTAATTGAAAACGCGAGCGAAGCGAGCGCGAAAATTTTTCGATATAAAAACGCAATTTGATAGACAGTTGTACATTTTTACTTTTAGTATGGAAATCAGTCACATCATTTTATCACGAAAATTGACAGTGCTGCAGCAGTAACGTTGTAACAGAGTAATGCTGCTGTAGTCGCCACCCGAACGTCACCTTTATCATATCTTAGAAAGCGATTGAAAACGCGAGCGAAGCGAGCGCGAAAATTTTTCGATATAAAAACGCAATATGATAGACAGTTGTACATTTTTACTTTTAGTTTGGAAATCGGTCACATCATTTTATGACGAAAATTTACAGTAACGTTGCAACAGAGTAATGCTGCTGCAGTCGCCACCCGAATGTCACCTTTATCATACTTTAGAAAGATATTAAAAACGCGAGCGAAGCGAGCGCGAAAATTTTTCGATATAAAAAACGCAATTTTACTTTTAGTCCCAACCAGGCGCGAATCCAGGATTTCATACAAAGAAGGGATGTGACAGTTTTCTATCAGCCTAGCTTCGCATAGGGCTCGATATTTAAGGATTTCAGCGAGGTTGTTTTCATGCATAAAAGATGCAAGAAAGCAGACCTTGGAATTGACCAAGAGAATTGAATTGGCGAAGTGTGAGCAAGGCAGTAGGCCCAGCTGCGAAAGAGGAAAGCTTGGATCCACGCCCAAGTGTAATTAAGGCAGAAGATCAACTTTGCCGTAAGGCAGAAGGCCTCGCATAAGACCTAACGCCGAACCGCAAAAGAGTGAGAGAGAGTGAAACCCAGATAAATAAATATATACCTACATACAAACACGAACGCTGAAAACACAATACACTCTCTCTCACTTTTTTCGGGTAGTCGTGAAAAAGATGTCACTGTGCAATGAGGGGTAATTAATATACTGTCGTTTAATTTTGTTGTATATTATCAAAAAGAATAGATAGTATAGAGGGGTCCTGTCATTGTCAATTTTGTAGTCACGGTACATTTACTGTACACGGTACACGATTAAAACTTAAAATAAAATTGAAAATGTATAAAATAATCAAAATATGTTTACGGATAAATGATTCTTAATTTTTATTGTTCCCTACTGACCCATGTTCTTTCACTGATATGTGTTAATATTGTCAAATACCAAACGGTGTCGTTACCGCCATCTAGCCGAGAATAGTAAAAAGGTAATGGCGCCATCTATTCGAGAACGACTTTTCCTTGGTCGTCCGAGGCACGTTTTTTTCTTAGACTTTATTTATCTTATACGGAGTTATATATATCTCTGATATTATTAAATCGACATAATTATTAAATTAAATTTGTTGATGTCCGTACCCCCTCATCTAAACTTAGAGTTAATTTGGCAAAAACCTTCCTCGGTGGCTTATTCATGTCACTACCTATTAAATTCAGCGCCATCTGTTAGTTTACCAGGGTACTCAATAGTGGTAGCACATATTTGAAAAAAGTTTGCCCCTCCTTCCTAAGTAGCGCCATAAGATTCAGGGGCAAACTTGAATCAAGCGAGTGTTGTGGCTACCCCCCCTTTTAAGGGTTGAATTTTTATAGCCTATAACCTGGCCGGAGATTTTCTCGATAGATTAGTAAAGTTTGCATCAAAATCCGTTGAGCCGTTTTCACGTGATGCGCGTTCAAATAAACAGACAAACAGATAAACAGATAAACAGATAAACAGACAAAAATTCTAAAAACTGTTGGAACGTGTTCTGTTATCGATTCTAAGTATCCCCAGCCAACTTTTTTTCAAATATCTTCCATGTACAGACTTTCTACCCTCTACAGCTTTATTATATGTACTAGCTGTGCCCGCGGCTCCGCCCGCGTGGAATTCGGTCTATTCTATTTCTCTCCCTCTCCCCTGGAGGCGGAACTTGAAGTAAAGTTGACAGATGGATATGCTAGAGGACTGTAGCCCAGATAAAATATTTTACAATTAGGTACCACTAAATAAAACTACACTCCAAAATCAATAGCTTTTTTCGCCCTTATTCAAATTTTACACGTGATTTAAACGACAGAGTAGTAG
Source organism: Cydia fagiglandana (assembly GCF_963556715.1). Lineage (NCBI taxonomy): Eukaryota > Metazoa > Arthropoda > Insecta > Lepidoptera > Tortricidae > Cydia > Cydia fagiglandana. The sequence continues at coordinate 4,474,518 of NC_085956.1, forward strand.
GTGTATATCGGACGACACAGTAAGGTATACGCGCGCGAGCAAAAGCGAAGCGGCTTGCCTGGCTAAAGCGCCACTCACCGTGGTCTTCTTCAGACTCCTGAGGAAAACCACGTGCCCTTTGTAACCTCAATGCGTTGCGAGACTTTCGCGAATCATTCGATGGGGAAGGCATGGTAATGCGTATTAAATGTGAGTCCCAAATCGTTTGACTCCGCAAACGACCAGTGCCGGATTAAGATATTTTGATGCCCTAAGCATTTCTAGACCATGGTGCCCCCTCTCCCTAGGGTCGTCAAGATTATATTGAATTTTTATTGGTCAATTGAGTGACGTTCATTGCCGCATTACAGCTGGATATGGAAATCAGTCACATCATTTTATCACGAAAATTTACAGTCCTGCAGCAATAACGTTGCAACAGAGTAATGCTGCTGCAGTCGCCACCTGATTATCACCTTTATCATATCTCAGAATGTAATTGAAAACGCGAGCGAAGCGAGCGCGAAAATTTTTCAATATAAAAACGCAATTTAATAGACAGTTGGTCATTTTTACTTTTAGTATGGAAATCAGTCACATCATTTTTGCACAAAAATTGACAGTGCTGCAACAGTAACGTTGCAACACAGTAATGCTGTTGCAGTTGCCACCCGAATATCACCTTTATCACATCTTAAAATGTTATTGAAAACGCGAGCGAAGCGAGCGCGAAAATTTTTCGATATAAAAACACAATTTGATAGAGAGTTGTACATTTTTACTTTTAGTATAGAAATCAGACACATCATTTTATCACGAATATTGACAGTACTGTAGCAGTAACGTTGCAACAGAGTACTATTTTCGATATAAAAAACGCAATTTGATAGACAGTTGTACATTTTTACTTTTAGTCCCAACCAGGCGCAACTCCAGGATTTCATACAGAGAAGGATGTGACAGTTTTCTATCAGCCTAGCTTGGCATAGGGCTCGATATTTAAGGGTCTCAGCGAGGTTGTTTTCATACAGAAAAGATGCAAGAAAGCAGAGCTTGGAATTGACCAAGTGAATTGTATTGGCGAAATGTGAGCAAGGCAGAAGGCCCAGCTGCGAAAGAGGAAAGCTTGGATTTGGATCCACGCCCAAGTGTAATTAAGGCAGAAAATCAACTTTGCCGTAAGGGAGAATGCCTTGCATAAGACCTCACGCCGAACTGCAAAAGAGTGGCTTGAAATTGAAACTATGCATGTAATCACGACTCTTCTACTGCTCGCTCTTTGGCTTCACTCGAAAGCGCTACTTGATAGGATGCTTTTAGTTTTCGGCTTTCACGGGGCCCTTGAGATCTAACTGCCAAAGTGTTATTACTTTGACAGTTAGGTCTCAGGATCGCGGCTAAGTAGCAACTCGCCTTGGCCGATAAATCTGCCGTGCAAGAGAGCAAAATTCGCTATAAAATCGGTAACCTATGTCGAAAAAATCGGCTGGCCGCAAGCCCGAAAGCAAGATTTTTTCCATGACTTTAAGGGCGTCCGCGTAAGGTCAAATCGAATGCCTACGTTGGAAATTTTCATACGTACCCTCACTCTCTTACTTTTAGTATGGAAATCAGTCACATCATTTTATGACGAAAATTGACAGTGCCGGAGCAGTAACGTTGCAACAGAGTAATGCTGCTGCAGTTGCCAACCGAATATCATCTTTATCATATCATAGAATGGTTTTGAAAACGCGAGCGAAGCGAGCGCGAAAATTTTTCGATATAAAAAACGCCATTTGATAGATAGTTGTACATTTTTAGGGTTCCGTACCCAAAGGGTAAAACGGGACCCTATTACTAAGACTCTGCTGTCCGTCCGTCCGTCTGTCACCAGGCTGTATCTCACGAACCGTGATAGCTAGACAGTTGAAATTTTCACAGATGATGTATTTCTGTTGTCGCTATAACAACAAATACTAAAAACTGAATAAAATAAAGATTTAAGTGGGGCTCCCATACAACAAACGTGATTTTATAGACCGTAGTTAAGCAATGTTGGGCGGGGACTTGGATGGAGGACCGTTTTATGGAACCCTTCGTGCGCGAGTCCGTCTCGCACTTGCCCGGTTTTTTACTTTTAGTCCCAACCAGGCGCGAAAAAGTTTGCCCCTCCTTCCTAAGTAGCGCCATAAGATTCAGGGGCAAACTTAAATCAAGCGAGTATTGTGGCTACCCCCCCTTATATGGATTAAATTTTTATAGCCTATAACCTGGCCGGAGATTTTCTCGACAGATTAGTAAAGTTTTCATCAAAATCCGTCCAGCCGTTTTCACGTGATGCGCGTTCAAATAAACAGACAAACAGATAAACAGATAAACAGACAAACAGACAAAAATTCTAAAAACTGTTGGAACGTGTTCTGTTATCGATTCTAAGTATCCCCAGCCAACTTTTTTTCAAATATCTTCCATGTACAGACTTTCGACCGTCTACAGCTTTATTATATGTATAGATAGATTAACAAAGAATACATTAATTTTCTATTCATTGTGAAAAGTTTTACGATAAGATGTTTTAGGGTTCCGTAAAGAATGATATCACTATTTAAAAAATAAGTGTTGCATGGTACCTACCTAACTTTTCCAAATGTATAGGACATGATTACACAAATTGACTAAGCCCTCAGTAGTGTATCCGCAAGGGCCCCCGAAAACAATAAGATAAGATAAGATAAGCCCCTCAGTAAGCACAATAAAGCTTGTGCTGTGGATACATCTCATCAGCCATAAGACGTCGTCCACTGCTGAACATAGGCCTCCCCCTTGGACCTCCATACGTGCCGGTTGGAAGCGACCCGCATCCAGCGTCTTCCGGCGACCTTAACAAGGTCGTCTACACCAACAATAATTACACACAACAACAACAATAATTATACAGGGTGGAAAGATAAGTCGGGCCCTGGAGGGAAACTACCTTAAATCCTTAAGCTGGCTCATTTTACTTAAAGGAGACACTCCTTTATTTTTAAAAAAGAAAGAAAACTGCATTCAAAGATTTTCTAAAACTCGCTTGCCTCGCCCGGGACTCGAACCGACTAAAAATTCAAAAAAATAAAAACTCGAAGTTTTATTCTACTAGTCGATACAGTTAATGTTAATGATAACATTTCTCCAAGAAACATTAGATCTTATGCTCGTCTGTCGTACAAAATATCCATAAAATCTAATATTTAGTACTTAAGAATTATTTAGACAAGCCAAATTAAAGAAAAAAAGAAAAAACTTTGAATGCAGTTTTGTTTCTTTTTAAAAATAAAAGAATGTCTCCTTTTAGTAAAATGAGCCAGCTTAAGGATTTAAGGTAGTTTCCCTCCAGGGCCCGACTTATCTTTCCACCCTGTATATAAATACTTAAGCGACAGAGAGGTGTGGAAGAGAAAGACATGCTGCGCCGACCCCAAGTGAATGGGAAAAGAGCAAGAGAATGATGATATATAAATACTTAAATACATAAAAACACCCTCACAAATACATAGATGCCCTTACCGGGATTTGAACCCGGGACAATCGGCTCTATCCTCTAGCCGCCCAGACGTCAAAACTTGCCAAGAAAAATGCAACTTTGATTTGTCAAAACGAAGATTCAAATTAGAATGGAACAGGAGACCTTTTTATAGGTCTCTGGGCGGCAGAGGCTATAGGCACGGTCACTACACATTAGGCCAGACAGGATCGTATCTTAAAATACAAAAAGAAGACTATAAATAATGTTTATAATTACTAAATAAGTCCTAAAAAAATCACATGAACACAACACAAAAACACGATTATTCATAGGAACCCATTGCGCCGATCCCGCTCACGCTTGACTCCCATTTTGACAGCTGTCATTGCGCAATGACAGTTGACAGTTTGAACCCAGCGCCCGCGCAATAGGTCACGTTATGTCATCAGGAAGAGGCACAGTGACCTTGGGTCACTCGGTATTGGGTTTTAGAGGTCACAAAGAAGCATGGGGTATTTGAACTCTAAGGTCAGTTGCACCAACCAAAGTTAACAGACTGATCAACGTCACGCAGCAGAGATCTATAGTGAGACCGTAAAAAGTCTGCAGCGATTTTGATAGCCCACGCAGTGCAAGTGTCATTTTAAACGTCAAACTTCTATGAAATTATGACGTATAAATAACACTTACGCTGCGTGGGCTATCAAATCCGCTGCAGACTTTTATTGGTGCGACTATATGAAACTTCCCATGCTATAAAATTTTGCGAATGCTTTCACGGCTTACTGCATTTAGTTACTGGAGATGTCATCGCTGTCATTTTTCTTAACGAAACAGTCTGCCGATTTTTGCGGGAGAAGGGACGTCAAATGAAAAAAAAAATGAAAAAAAAAATTTCGACAAATTAAATTAAGTTTTACCGTGACAGACGCAATTATTATTTTATTATTATGAACTAATAAAATGCGCAAAAATGTCAATAACTAATAATTTGAAGCTAATGTTAATCATCATCATCATCATCGTAATGTTAATTAGGTGAAGTAATTATTAGGAATGTGAAAGTTTTTTTTTATTTTCACCAGAGTTAATAGTAGTAAATTTTCCGCGTTGCGCCATATCTTTTGTTGCCTTCTAATTCCTTGGCTTTACATTGACATAAAAAAAAAAGATATCACACTTATTTTAACGATTCACCCGCCATTGTAGTCACTATAATACTGTACAGTTTCGTGTGCGTTAGAAAGTCGTTCCATTTGATGCGCAGGCGACGGTCAGGCTAATTAAACGCATTACAAACGATTATTATATCATAATGCCATTATTACAACTTATGGTATTATTATACGATATGGGAAAAGCGATAACTGAGCACCAAAATTATTATTTAATTAAGTTATTTATTTTTAATCTTTATTGAACATAAAAAACAGTAAAACAGGCGGACTTAATGCCGCTATAGGCATTCTCTACCATTCAACCATAGGTAAGTTTATAATATACATATGTAGGTTTGTCAAGGTATTTATAATATGGGCCTTGTTGCCTGATTTAATTTCTAAATACCTAAATAAATAAGTAAGGCAAAACAGAAAAGGTGGGTTCAGTGAGAAATAAACAGAAAAAACATTCATTACACATACATACACATACATACGTACATATTAAGTACTAGCTGTGCCCGCGGCTCCGCCCGCGTGGAATTCGGTTTGTGTCAGTAAGCTGCTAAATATATAAAAAATAGTAAATTACATTACACTGTATTTTTTTATTCAAAAAATTATAACATTTATAATTTCCTGCATGATAATTTCTTAAAATAATTCTATCTTATTGTTTCATACTTTTTAGAGCGCGATTTGTAGTAGTCCGACTACGCCCGACTCTTTTAGTATGAGAAAGTCGAAGTTGCTTAGCTTTGGACCGCGTGCAATGCGCCACATACGTCGGGCAATTCCCGACTCTTTTAGTATGAGGGCGCCGAAGGAGCCCGGCTTTGGAACGCATTCAGCGCGCCACGTGCGTCGGGCTAACGCTTTGAGTATGAGAGTGCCTTCGGCTCCCAACTTTGGCAAGCGTACAGCGTGTCACGTACGTCGGGTTACGCCCGACGCTTTGAGTATGAGGGAGGCGCCCGGCTTTGGAACGCGTACAGCGTGTCACGTACGTCGGTTTACGCCCGACACTTTTAGTATGAGGGCGCCGAAGGCGCCCGGATTTGGAACGCGTACAGCGTGCCACGTGCGTCGGGAGTAGCCCGACGCTTTGAGTATAAGGGTGCCTACGGCGCCCAACTTTGGCAAGCGTACAGCGTGTCACGTACGTCAGTCTACGCCCGACTCTTATAGTATGAGGGCGCGGAAGGCGCCCGGATTTGGAACGCGTACAGCGTGCCACGTGCGTCGGGAGTAGCCCGACGCTTTGAGTATGAGGGTGCCTTCAGCGCCCAACTTTAGCAAGCGTACAGCGTGTCACGTACGTCGGTCTACGCCCGACTCTTTTAGTATGAGGGCGCCGAAGACGCCCAGCTTTGAAACGCGTACGTTACGCCCGACGCTCTGTGTATGAGGGCGCCCGGCTTTGGAATGCGTACAGCGTGTCACGTACGTCGGTCTACGCCTGACTTTTAGTATGAGGGCGCTGAAGGTGCCCTGCTTTGGAACGCGTACGGCGTGTCACGTACGTCAGTCTACGCCCGACACTTTTAGTATGAGGGTGCCGTAAGCGCCCGGCTTTGGAACGCGTACAGCGCGCCACGTACGTCGGGCTACTCCCGACGCTTTTAGTATGAGGGCGCCGAAGGCGCCCGGCTTTGGAACGCGTACAGCGCGACACGTACGTCCGGTTAAGTCCGAAGCAGTGCCGGATTAAGATATTTTGATGCCCTAAGCATTTCTAAACCATGATGCCTCCTCTCCCTAGGGTCATTAAGTTTACATTTTTTTTTTGGTAAATTGAGTGAAGTTCATTGCAACATTACAGCTGAGAATGGAAATCAGTCACATCATTTTATCACGAATGTTGCAACAGAGTACCTAATGCTGCTGTATTCGCCACCCGAATGTCACCTTTATCATATCTTAGGTGAGAATGTAATTAAAAACGCGAGCAAAGCGAGCGGGAAAATTTTTCGATATAAAAACGCAATTTGATAGACAGTTGTAGTTTTTTACTTTTAGTATGGAAATCAGTCACATCATTTAATCACGAAAATTGACAGTGCTGCAGTAGTAAAGTTGTAACAGAGTAATGTTGCTGCAGTCGCCACCTGAATGTCACCTTTATCATATCTTAGAAAGTGATCGAAAACGCGAGCGAAGCGAGCGCGAAAATTTTTCGATATAAAAACGCAATATGATAGACAGTTGTACATTTTTACTGTTAGTATGGAAATCAGTCACATCATTTTATCACGAAAATTGACAGTGCTGTAGCAGTAACGTTGTAACAGAGTAATGCTGCTGCAGTCGCCACCCGAATGTCACCTGTATCATATCTTAGAAAGTGATTGAAAACGCGAGCGAAGCGAGCGCGAAAATTTTTCGATAAAAAAACGCAATATGATAGACAGTTGTACATTTTTACTTTTAGTATGGAAATCAGTCACATCATTTTATGACGAAAATTGACAGTACCGCAGCAGTAACGTTGCAACAGAGTAATGCTGCTGCAGTCGCCACCTGAATGTAACCTTTATCATATCTTAGAAAGTGAAAACGCGAGCGAAGCGAGCGCGAAAATTTTTCGATATAAAAACGCAATTTGATAGACAGTTGTACATTTTTACTATATACTACTTAAGGCATTCAGAAGTTAAGGTGTAATAAAGAAACTCAGTTAAATAAATATATACCTACATACAAACACGAACGCTGAAAACACAATACACTCTCTCTCTCTCTTTTTCGGGTAGACGTGAAAATGATGGCACTGTGCAATGAGGGGTAATTAATTTACTGTCTTTTAATTTTGTTGTATATTATAAAATCGACATAATTATTCAGTTAAATTTGTTGATGTCCGTACCCCCTCATCTAAACTTAGAGTTAATTTGGCAAAAACCTTCCTCGGTGGCTATTCATGTCACTACGTATTAAATTCAGCGCCATCTGTTAATTTACCAGGGTACTCAATAGTGGTAGCACATATTTGAAAAAAGTTTGCCCCTCCTTCCTACGTAGCGCCATAAGATTCAGGGGCAAACTTAAATCAAGCGAGTGTTGTGGCTACCCCCGCTTTTAAGGGTTAAATTTTTATAGCCTATAACCTGGCCGGAGATTTTCTCGACAGATTAGTAAAGTTAGCATCAAAATCCGTTCAGCCGTTTTCACGTGATGCGCGTTCAAATAAACAGACAAACAGATAAACAGATAAACAGATAAACAGATAAACAGACAAACAGACAAAAATTCTAAAAACTGTTGGAACGTGTTCTGTTATCGATTCTAAGTATCCCCCGCCAACTTTTTTTCAAATATCTTCCATGTACAGACTTTCGACCCTCTACAGCTTTATTATATGTATAGATATTAATGTCATAAAAATCTTTATTTACAAACAATATATATACAGTGGTACAACTAAACGTAATTAATAACTAGCTTAAATCTAAAATTATATTATTTAATATATTATTTATTTTTGGCTTTTTTTCCTTGGACAAGTTTTGTGTTTTTGAATTTGGAACTCGTTTCTATAAGCGCAACTTGCACCATCCCACTAACACGGGGTTAAGCGGTTTAACCGTTAACCCAGTGTCATATTATACTAATAACCAGGGTTAGGTTTAACCGGTTAACCCGGTTTAGTGGAATAGTGCAAATGGCGCTACACACACATCACCACAACACATCATCATCATCTGTGAAAATTTCAACTGATGAGGTTCATGAGTTACAGCCTGGTGACAGACCATCGGACAGACAGACGTGTTCAGTAATAACCGCCGTGTTTAACCGCTAGTGTGTTAGGGCCCTTACCTACACATGTGGTTACATAACTTGACCTTCAAAACACGCCTCACGCTTGACCATTTTTTAAACGAATGCAATTAATCCCGTTTCCGTCCATTCTTCATTGTTAAATACACAACTATTCGCCGTTCGGTCGGTTAACGCCCGATATGATCTTACGAATACAAAAGAAAGGAAAAGCGATGGATACTTAAGTATGTGTACAATTTATTTAATAGTGGCCATTATGGTTATAATAAAGAATACAATAATTAGGTATTTAGGAAGGTTATTCGCTCATAACTGAATTCGACATTAAATTTTCACCATTTAGGCCCACTCTCACCATCCCACTAACCCGGGGTTAAGCGGTTTAACCGTCAATCCAGTGTCAAATTGTACTGGTAACCATGATAACTCCAGGTTTAACCGATTAACCCCGGGTTAGTGGAATGGTGCAAGTGGGCCTTAATATAGTAATAATAAAAATCATAACAATCAGATACATCTTGTTTTGATATTACTTGGCCTACGGTACGATTGAGGTCCTGGGTTCGAATACTTCGAATCTTTTGCTTTTAGTGGAGAAAGGCTTTTATTAACATAATACAATAAAACGAAATTAACAATAAATGAAACTATCTATGTACCTACTTAAAAAAACAATTAATATGAAATAAAACTAAATTAGGGCAAGCAGAAAGAAATTAATATAATAATAAGAACTACCTATATGGGGGTTTCAGAAAAAAATATACCATTTAATTTTGTTCGAAAAACCATCAACTTTTGGGTTATTTAGACTCAGAATCACGAGTGATACGACGAAATAACGATAGATAGCGTTAACCTCAATTATACATAGTGCTGCAGACATTTTGCACTAGATGGCGCTGTTATTAAAACAACACACGCTGTTATTATTACAATGTCATTGAATATTCACGTCTGCCGGCACTCCCGGAGTGCAACCCGTTGTTTTTTTTCCATATTCCCCTGACAACAATAATGAAATGATTTATGAATCGAACGGTTAGCGGTCGAGCGTTCGATTTTCAAACGTTTCTCCGGTAACGGTCGCGCTCCGATTGGCCAGGGAAACGCACCGCCATTTTCCTATTTTCAAAACGTTGTTTGTCTAAAAAACTTAGATCATTTGCCATTTATACGTAAATAAACAGTTAGAAATAATATGGAACGAGTAATTTCTATTCCTTTGATGTAATTTGCTGAGCTAATATGCCACAAATTTATAGGAAAGACTGCTAGTCAAATCAATACCTTTTTTCGAACAGCCGAAACGATTAGCGTTATAATTATTACTATTAATTTGTAAAAAAAGCGGCCAAGTGCGAGTGGTTCCGTAGGAGCAAGTAACATAATAAAATTGCGGTTTACGATTTATGACTTATTAAAAAAAAACTACTTATAGAAACCTCAATATCATTTTAGAAGACCTATCCATAGATACCCCACACGTATGGGTTTGATGAAAAATATTTTTTGAGTTTCAGTTCTAAGTATGGGGAACCCCCAAATTTTTTTTTTCTATTTTTGTGTGAAAATCTAATGCGGTTCACAGAATACATCTATTAAGTCCTTACCAAGTTTCAACAGTATAGTTCTTATAGTTTCGGAAAAAAGTGGCTGAGACATACACGGACAGACAGACAGACGTACAGACATGACGTATTCATAAGGGTTCCGTTTTTTGTCATTTGGCTACGGAACCCTAAAAACAAAACAAGTGTCGTCACGGTCAAATTCTTTTTATTATAGTTTTACCACCTATGTGATTTATTAAATATAAATTATGACAAACAACGCTGTCCACGTTTTTCGAATATTTTTTTGGTGTTATATTTCGTGCATGATTTGATATAATTTTAAATGCATGCAACATCCATATTTGACTTAGCGGTGAAGGATGACTCACGCTAGACCGGGCCGGGCCCGGGCCGTAGCGTCCGACATGTCATTTTCTATGATGGCTGATCGGTGATCACGTGGTGCTTTCCATAGAAAACGAAGCGACGGAAGCCCCGGCCCGGACACGGCCCGGTCTAACGTAAGTCATCCTTAATGCGTAAAAAAGTAACATAATTACATTATACGCTACATTAACATTAAACACGTTTTCATGTATCAAAGACACAAAAAGAACGTTCCGGTCCGATTCGAACTATAAGATACGTCAATTAATAGATCTGGAAACGATATGGATTAGATATGTCAGTGTCAAATGTGACGTTTTTTCAAACAAAAACGTCACATTTGACACTGACACTTCTAATCCATATCATTTCCAGATCTATTAATTGACGTATCTTAAAGTTCGAATTGGGCAGTTCGTATCTCGTCTAAAAACAGCAGTGCCGGTTAACGTAACATGTCGGACATGCTACATGCTACATGTCGATTTACAAACCACTGGTGTTCGTATCGTATACGATACATGCAATTTGATGTAATAGGTTATTTGACTGTATTTAAAATAAATTATATTATACCATGGGGCTATATATAAATTACATCATTTCAAATTAGGGAGGGGGGGGGTCTGGACATCGGATGATGGTAGCATGACGTAGGAGGAAACGGGGTTATTCGAAGCATGATTTTAGGGGGGAGGGGGTCAAAAATCGTCAAAAATAGATGACGTAATTTATGGACAGCCATGCATGAAATAAATCACCAGGAGATTAATAGAGAAAAGTAGACAGAGGTTTCTCTATTAATCTTCTGGTGCTTTTATTTTGTATGGTGTCATAATAAAAGTTTTTCAGTATTAATCCCAAAGCCAACGGGAATGCAGTTATTTTTTAGCCACCCTGAATATTACTATCTGTTTTGTTTTGCAATCGATCTTAAATAAGACCTGTAAGAGAAGGAGACAGCTATCTGCTAAAGTGAGAAAGGAATAACCTGTATCAAATAGGCGCCTTTTGTTATTTTAGTACCTATGTTTTACATAAATATATATATATTTTACGTAAAAAACCTTTCATTATAAATAAAACCATTCAAAACGCCGGAACCAAACAGTCGCATGTTATCGAAATCGGTTCCTCCGTAATTAAAGCGTTCGTATGTCCGTCTATGTCACGCTAACCCACTAAAACTACGAAAAAAACTGTAATGCGTTTCCTTATAAATGCATAATTTGGTCGGTTCCGCCATTTTGAAATCATTTCCTATTGATCGCTTCAATTGTTTGATGCCGGTCGGGTTTTGCAGAAAATTAAACGAAAGTTAACTATTAATATTGTATTAATTACATGTTAATTAAAAAATATTGAATAGTTGCTTTAAATTTTTTTTGCTACTACCTAGGGTAATTCGCCAGTAAGTGGTCACTCGCCAATAACTGGCCACCCTAAACTAAAAATGAATTATATTCAGCTATAAACAATTTTTTTTTTATATAAGGTTTCAATAACTGGCCAGCCTTCAACAACTGACCACCTTATACTGAAATGAATTCTGTATATAGGTGAATATAATTCATTTTTAATTTAGGGTGGCCAGTTACTAACAAGTGGCTAGTTATTAGCGAATTACCTACCAGCTGCTACCAGTAATGCAAAAAACTTTTCACTAGAAAAAATATATTAGGGTGATTCTTCAATTACTGGCCACTGTTTAGTAACTGGCCACTGTTAAGTAACTGGCCACCCTAAACCAAAAAAATATATACCTATTAACATAATTCATTTTAGTATGAGGTGGCTAGTTATTGAAGGGTGACTAGTTATTGAAACCTTATATCAAATAAATTCTGTTTATAGGTGAATAGAATTCATTTTTAGTTTAGAGCGGACACTTGCAGTCTGGCACTGCGCGGGCTATCAAAATAGCTGCAGACTTTTCTCGGTCTGACTCTTGTTCTGTTGTCATAATAATAATTCGCCGTCATAAATTTTTGTCAAACTCGTAGTCATAATGATAGTGAATCGACGCCGCCTGCGCCAGCGCAGCTAGTTTCACGCGTTGCGCGATGCATGCAATATGATAGAGTGACCATGAATTAAGCCACTATAGGCCCCGTGCATAAAATATAGGGGGCAGCATTGGAGCCGTCAGATTTTTGGCGCGAGGCGTAAATGTGTCGTTTATGTTTCGTACGTAGCCCACAAGATGGCAGAACCTACCATGCACAAGGAAACATACCGACGAGAACGGTAGATGGTAGCACTTGCTTTGGCAATATACATGTGCGTATTATGTTTCCGATTCTGGCCACAAGACGGCAGTCCCTCCAACGCGCACGGTCCCTATACATACCGGGTGTTTCTTGTAACAGGAGCAAAAAATTAAACGGTGTACTCCTCAAACTAACTGACATTTGTTCAGCAATTTTTAAAAATAATTTCTTTCGGTTTTTATTACACTTTAAAGATACCTAATTCTAAGACGCATTCTCGGCTCCGTTCGGCTCAGCATTGCTCCGAGCAATTATTAGGGTTACTATAATTTGACGTCCCTTTGCGTGCACGACCACAGATAAGATAATGACTTGAATTTTGACAACCCTTAATAGTCGAAAGGGATATTGCCATACATTAGAAGGCGACAGCATGATTCGTCCCTGAACCGCTGTCAAACTTCGGTTTTGTAGGAAGTTTCCTTACTGTACGGTAGTACTATTATTTATTCTGTATCGCAGTTACCATGCGCAAATTTATCCACTTCGCACATTTATATGTTTTTGAAATAAATATACAAGTCAGTAATGTATTTTTTTATTAGCCTGTAGTAGTGTCCCACTTCTGGGCAAAGGCGTTCCCTATTTTCTGCCATTTGGTCCTATCCGATGCACACTCCCGCCACTCTTTACAAAATGTGTCAACCTCGTCCCGCCATCTCCGTTTTGGTCTTCTTCCCAGACCCGTCCTGTGGGACCCAGTCAATCTGAATGAATGATTGAATGAATGAATTAATTAATGAATGTTTATTTGCGTCAAACAAGCGTATCTATATTATATAGGTGTTACATGTTTGTTTTTGTACGATCCTTAAGTTGTTGTTCTGTTAACATAAGTATATTATTTTAAAATCAAATGCCTAGTTCACCTTCTAACACGCCACTGTTCTAATATTGTCCTTTCGTTTCCCACCTCGTGGTCACCGGGGTCCCCCACTCGCGGTCGCTCGATCAGTTGCGCGCGCGTCGGGCAGAAAGCGGCCGCGTCGGGCAAAACCAGTGTCTTGTGTGTTACAAGGTGTATATTATACTTAAATTCTATACATTTATGTTTGAAAAGGTGTACGGATCTTATACAGAAACGTGGGTTTGATTAGAATTGTCAGTTGATGTGTGTATTCGATTTGTAGTTAAGCGGCATATAGTAACGCATAATTTTGTGCGTATTCTTAAACTTAATAAAAGGTGTTAGTTACTGTTAAACCTTGTTCTTGTATAAGTTTCTCTGAGATAATATAATCATCGGGAAATGTGGAATCTATCCACCCATAAGGGATCCGTATTTTTTGGCCACCGTGTATAAAAACGGTGGCCAAAAATTAAGTGCATTCCCGTTTCCAGGCAGGTTTTGGGATTATACTGAGCAACTTTTACTATGGGACCAACCTCGAATTAAAATACACTAATTAAAAAACGCTTTGAAAATCAGTAACTACTTATGAAAGCAAAAAAATGTAAATAATCGTATATGATTAATAATTGTTACATATTTGCCGTGACTTATTTTTCAAAAGTGTTAATTTGCAGTAAATAGACATATCAAGATTGTTTAACCTTTTTTCTAACGCTAAAAAAACGAAGTATAGTGATGATTTTCGTTTAAATATAGGAGCCAATTACGGTTACGGCGGTTTGTTTACTTCTTTATTAGTTCGTTAGGGATATTTTATTTTATGCCTTGATATGTAAGTTAGAGAACATTCTCAAAAATGCAGAAACATTCTAGCAAGTTTCTGGAAACTTACAAGAAGTTAATGCAAGTTTCCAAACAGAAACTTTTGCGCGAAAAAAATTTTATAACCTCGTATGTTTACTTAAAACCACTCGAGGGCAGCAAAGTAAGAAATGTCAAATCGCATGTAATTGACGGCCGAGGCGAAGCCGAGGCCCTCAAACATACGATCTAAGAACTGAATAATGCCTGACATGTAATATTTAAAATATTATGAATAAATGTCTATGTCTTATTTACTGCCCGAGGTGTGTAATCGGCCGAAAATCGGCAATTTTGATTTAGCGCAGCGGGCCAGAAGATGACACTTTCTGGGCGGACAACAGAAAAGAACTATATAAACTGAAACTTGATTATTGTAATACAAAGTAAAAAAGTAAATTAAAAATGTAGCTGATCGTTGCAACGATTCTGTAGTAACATGGTTTCCAATAGTGTCACACTTAAATGTGCAATTTTGTCGTAACTGCACTAAAGCCTCGTTTGCACTTGCAAAAAAATTTTTTCGTGAGTTGCACTAATTGATTGCAACTATATTTTTTTCTTGTAAATACCATCGCCCACACTGTTAACTGACAGTTCGTAAACCTTATTACAAAAGGCATAAGGTTCACCGATAGACAATTAAGAGTGTTGCCGTTTGTACTATTTTTATTTGACTAATTATTGTTTTGTTTTAGCTAAGTTGTCCAGTTTTTATGTAAGCTTACCGATACTGGGTCATGTCAAAACTTAAAAAATATATTGATAATAATTACGCTTCTGTCAAATATTTTTCACACTCCATTTCAAATCAATTTGGCAGGCCAAATCGAACATACATAGATATCCAAATATATCTGAAGTCATTCTGTTATCGTACTTGTCCGTACATTTACTTATTGGCGCGGGCGAGACGCACGATAGCTAAAATAAATAATATGATTGAAATATTATTCTGATGTCAGTAGATATGCGTGCGATGTAGGTTTCGATTGCCATTTTTTCGTCAAATTAAACGCACAATCATAAAATTAAGTAATAGTTAACTGTTTCAAAGTGACGTCATTACTCAGTGGCCTTGCTTCGAGGCTATTTTCAATTTCACGCTAAATAAAATACGAATAGTGTTACATGCACCTGTATAAACTAATTTAATAACATGAAGGCACTATGTTGTGACTATCATAGGTTTACTCTACCAGATTCGAACTTTAAGATACATCAACATCAACATTTATTCAGCAAATAGGCCACAAGGGCACTTTTACACGTCAACATATTTACATACAAGCGTATACATGTCAATTAATAGATCTAGAAACGATATGGATTAGATGTTTCAGTGTCAAAAGTGACGTTTTTTTTAAAGAAACGTCCCATTTGATACAAACAAATCTAATCGATAGCTAATCCATATCGTTTCTATAGATAATTATTAATTGAAATATTACGAACGGTCACGTTTTTGTTTGAAGAAACGTCACATTTGACACTGACACATCTAATCCATATCGTTTCTATATCTATTGATTGACGTATTTTAAAGTTCGAAGCGGGCCGACTGTCATGAAATTCTGACGATTTATTAGGCCCTAAACTATTTTATACAGTAAATAAATTACCTAGCTAAACATGAACCCACAAGCCCTAAAGTTAAGGGCTTATGGGTTTATGAGCATGGGTTCAAAATTACTTTAGGCGCAAGTCTCTCTGAATCTAAATTTTTACTAAAACCTGCGATATTCTACTACTTCAACCATCACTTTTAATTCATATTATTAACACTTATGTACATAAGTTCAATGGATTGACCCATATTATTTTTCTACATTGAACAAAGTCACTTGAATATTTATATGTTGATTATATAACAGCCTGTAGGTAACATAATTTGAACAGTCATTAATATTTATTTCTTAATTTGTCTATTGACAATATAATGTTTATATTCTTATGCACAATTATTTTAATCTTACGAACAATCTTTCATAATTTGAATAGTCACTTTAATAATTTGAATAGTCTCTTTAATAATTTGAATATCACTTTAATAGTTTGAACAGTCACTTTCATAATTTGAACAGTCACCTCAACAATCTGAACAGTCACTAAACTGCACTTTCTGTCCTTGTTCGCAGGTCGATTGGCAAAGTAATATTTAAATGCAAGAGAGCGCGCCACGAGAAAAGGGTATAACCCAAAAAGTCTACGAATTCCTCACAGACTTTTTCTACATATATATAAAATTCGCGTTATACGCTGTAGCTATATATATCCTGTTTTACTACTATGATTATTATTTTGGATGATTTCTAGTGAGCAGAGGATGTGAAGTGCTAGTGCTAGTGCTAGTGAAGTGATTAACATTGAACATTGACATTTTCACGTTGGAGAGGACTATTGGTAAGTTATTTTTGTTATAATTAATAATTAACATTTTTCTTTGAAGTGTTCAAAGTTTATCAAGTTATGGAGGATAAAGCGTCAATTACTGGCCACTCTTTAATAATTGGCCACCTTAGACTAAAAATGAATTATATTCACTTATAAATAGAATTCTTTTTAATATACGGTGGCTAGTTATTGAAGGGTGGCCAGTTATTGATCTTATACAAAATAAATAAATACTTTACCTAATAGTATGAAAAAAGTACTAAAATTTAAGTTGATGCCCCCCCCCCCCCCATACAATCAAAGTACTGCTCGAATTATAAAACTGTATGCTGAAATAACAAACATTGCCATGAAAATTTTTATTTAATATTTATATTTGTCTGGTATTTGGTTTTGTTAATGTCAAGTAACGTAACCTTGATTTTCATACATTTATTTTTAATTTTATGGGGAGATTTTAAGGCGGAGGCTATGTTTTTATGTCTTAAAGTCAAATC
Organism: Cydia fagiglandana; assembly: GCF_963556715.1. NCBI lineage: Eukaryota > Metazoa > Arthropoda > Insecta > Lepidoptera > Tortricidae > Cydia > Cydia fagiglandana. The sequence goes on from NC_085956.1 coordinate 4,491,745, forward strand.
ACACTGTATGGTAGGTAATTATTGTCATTAAAACCAAATAGAGTTACAGCTTTAACAATATTCCGTCTACTAGTCTAATACTAATAGTAATGCGATTGGAAAGCTATCGATTACGTTTGTATCGATAGCGAATCGAGAATCGAGTCGAGGTCGCGTTACGTCACACACTTTTACCGCTCGCAACCTATTTTGTACGTTATCGATAAAAACTTGGGCATATTTTTATAGTTCCATACCATAGAGAATAGACGAGGCAAAATGATAGGTCACCTGATAAGACAAAGACACGACCTTAGAGGATATAACTGTGATATAACCAAATGGAGACACCTTGTCTGTAATTTTCAGTACAAAACAGTCTGCCGACTTTTGCGGGGGAGAGCCAAGTAAAAATAGCCATGTCAAATAAACGTCAGTCCAGAGAATATGTATGACCATCGGCCGCCTATTTTCGACCGAGGGGAACGCCTGTTAATGGCTACTCCGTTTGGTTATATCCTCTAAGGACACGACTCTTTGAAAACTATATTAGAAGGCAAGATCGAAGCTAGGAGAGGAAGAGGAAAACCACGAGCAAGCTATACACAACAACTAAAAGCAAAAGCAAATACGTCAAGTTGAAAATAGCAGTCTTAAGGTATTATCTACCAGTTAACCAATTAAATGCGCTAAGCCAGAAAGGTTATGTAGGTGCAGGACGTTTCAAAATAATAAGTAATAACAATAAATGTTGTTTGTTAAAAAATAAAAGACAGACATAAATGATTATGTTTTTAGGGTTCCGTACCCAAAGGGTAAAACGGGACCCTATTACTAAGACTTCGCTGTCCGTCCGTCCGTCCGTCCGTCCGTCCGTCTGTCACCAGGCTGTATCTCACGAACCGTGATAGCTAGACAGTTGAAATTTTCACAGATGATGTATTTCTGTTGCCGCTACAACAACAAATACTAAAAACAGAATAAAATAAAGATTTAAATGGGGCTCCCATACAACAAACGTGATTTGTGACCAAAGTTAAGCAACGTCGGGAGTGGTCAGTACTTGGATGGGTGACCGTTTTCTTTTTCGCTTTTTTTGTTTTTTTTTTTTTGCATTATGGTACAGAACCCTTCGTGCGCGAGTCCGACTCGCACTTGCCCGGTTTTTTTACATTTGCCACTTTTGCCAGTTTATGGATCGCTAGACGTTTATACTAACTGTAGATGAATACCAACACTAATTTAATCACTAATTAGCAAAATTCAGGAAATCGTCAACTAGTCTAGAAAATATATCATTAAATATGAATTTGTTATATTGCTAAATAAAACCGGTATTATCGATTAAGCATCCTCAATTAATTGTCTACGCTATTAAATAAAATGCCAATTAATGAATTTGTAACCAAAATGTGGTAATAAATCGTGAAATACAAACGGGTTTTATCATTAGGTGTAGAACAGTATAGTAAATACAAAACTTAATGTTTTTGATATTATATAATACGAAGATCAAAGGTATCCCGCAAAGGAATTATTAAAGGAATTAATAATATACAAAATAATAACAAAATAACCTAGTTCATTTTAGATTTCATCAACTCTCAATAGTCCTTAACACCCTGGCGGGTGCTGCCTCTGCGTGCGTCCCATGACACGGGTAAGGGCAGCATCCGCTCGGTGTACCCCTTACATTTCATTAAAGTGTCAAAAGGGCCTCTACGTGATGGCTTCGGCTCCGCGTACGCCTCCCAAAGGTCCGGAACACCATTGTTCCGTGATTGGAAAGAAATACAAAATAAATATGTAGGGCCCAGACGGAGATGGCGGGACAACTTAGACACCTTCATTAATAACTGGCCGGAAAAAGCTCAACAACGGGAGTCATGGAAATCAAGGGGACACGCATTTGCCCAGCAGTGGGACAAAATATGTAGAGTAATTCGCCAGTAACTGGCCACCTGTTAGTAACTGGCCACCCTAAACTAAAAATGAATTCTATTCACCTATAAACAGAATTCATTTTAGTATAAGGTGGCTCATTATTGAAGGATGGCCATTTATTGAAACCCTATACTAAAATGAATTCTGTTTATCTGCGAATATAATTAATTTTTATAATTTTAGCTTAGGGTGGCCATTATTTGCCGGTAGCTAGTTACTGGCGAATTACTCGATTGGTTCAAATTATTATGTATAGATTTGTTATAATCAATATGACATTAACAAATTAATGATAGATAGGCTATTTCATATGTATAATATAATCGTTATTTATTTATGTATTATATTATGTACTTTCTTTTATTTATCTTAGGTCTTAGGTTAGGATATTATAATATGAATATAAAAGTAAAATATATAAACACTTACAATATTTTTACATCATTACATTACATTATATTACGACTACATTTTATACTTATTTATACATCACCTATTTATTAACAAAAGGGTCTATTACAATATAATTATTTCGCCTCTGGCTGTTATTGCCGTCTATTAGATATGAGCGCCGATAGGCATTTAGCCGGCGGCGGCGCGCCGGTCAAAATCGGTCGGCGGCGGCGGCGAATCGGCGGCGTGGCCTTGAAACACCTTTGATTAATGAAAAACTAATTTAAACCAAAATTTTACCGAAAAAACATGTTTTTGCTATAACAATGTTATAAAATAAGTGCATACATATTTCAATTTCAAGCAAAATTTATTGAATAAGGTACGAAATTTTTTTATATAGTATGAACAGTATCGCGCGGCATCAGAGGCGGTCTTAATCTTGGCGAGCAGAGATGTGACTTATTTGAAATACTTGTATTTAAAATGCAAATACAAAATGCAAAATACCTATTTTGTATTTTGTATTTAAATACCTTTTGAAGAAAACTATTTTGTATTTTATTTGAAATAGTTTTTGGGACCTATTTTCTATTTTCAAAATACAAAATACTTTATAGTAGGTAGGTAATGTAGGTAGGAGTTACAATCTCTTCTGATGTTACAATCCTGGCAACTCTCTCATTATTTTAACATGGAACTGTTGAATCTGTTTAGTAACGTCGCACATGACCACAAGCGTAGCGAGTGGTTAAAAAAGTGGAATCTTGAGTGTTGCGAGGGTTTCAAGGCACGAAAGGAGAATAAACTTTTCTGCCCTGGTGAAACACAAACGAGACGTTTTCATCACACTAACGAGAGGCATTATACTAGCTGTAAAACATTACAAATTAATGCTTTAAAAGTTGGCCGTTAAAAACCATCATCCATACCTACATCCTACCGGTTAATATGAGCAAACAACTAGAAATTTGCACTTAAGATAGAGGATTGATTTTAAAGAATAAAGAGAGTCTTTTCAACTCGGAAATCCCGAGTAATACTTTTTAATTCAGACTAGGTATCCACTACTCAGAGTACCTTTCATCGCAAAGTATTTGTATTTTTAAAAAGTATTTTGAAAATACCTATTTCGTATTTTGTATTTAAATACAAAATCAAAAACTATTTTGTATTTTGCATTTGAAATAGTATTATCAAGGATGTATTTGTATTTTGTATTTAAATACTTTTTATAAAGTATTTTTCACATCTCTGTTGGCGAGGCCCTGACCGGAAGATCTTTGTGAGGCCCTTGTCTTTTGTGCTAAGTAAAACGTAGCGGATTGACTATATCAGGGAAACGCCTGGTCGACAGTCCAAAGAGCTGAAGTGAGGAAAATCAAGCTCCGTCATTAACCAATATCGACCCAACAAACCGGTTTATGTCAAAAAGTGAGGTCCAAGGCCGAGCTCCACCTAGCACCGAAGACCTGATTCCGACGCCTTCCCATGCGAGGCCAGAGGCTGAGCTGCAGGTAAGCATACAGCTTAGAATCGAATGCCAAGTGTGAGCTTGGCTGACGGCCGAATGTCCGGAGCGCCGATTACGGCGCGCTTCTGTGCGAGGCCGAAGGCCAAGCTGCAAGAGAGCAGAGCTTGGAATTGAACTATTGGTCCAGTGTAAGCAAGTCCGAAGGCCGATAAAGACCGATAGTGTTAAGAACCTGGAGCTTTCCTGCAGGTGCATTCGTGCGAGGTTAAAGGCCATGCTGCAGTGAAGCTAAGATCGGAGAAGATCCAAAGATTGGGCTGCGAGAGAGCAAAGTTTGAAATTTGAACAATGGCTTAAATGAGACCAGATTCCGTTTCCGACGCCCTTCCGTGATTCCGTGCGAAGCCAACGGCAGGACCTTTGGGCGTGAAAACGCTTAATATCTGAAATTAACCCCTTTTAAAGACATTAAACCATGCTTGCAATGATTAAATTCGCGGTGAATGACAGATGGGCTAGCCAGCTGGCAAAATTAGTCATTTTGTTGCCCTAACAGTACTAGCGCGGTTACCAAACAGAAAAGTTTGAATTTACTATCAATATTTTTGAATTATATGGACCTATAATAACTTTTGAATGTCTATAAGCTATTCAGACTGGCGCCGTTAAAGATCTAAACTAGATAAAATATAAATTATCTGATTCTGAAAGTAGTGGTATCTAACAAGGTCACGCCGATGCCACGCCGATAGCCCAGCGTCGGCGGCGGCGGCGCGAAAATTTTGTCGGCGGCGGCGGCGCGCCGGCGCGGCGCTCATATCTACGTCTATACATGTCTTTTTAAGTAGCCATATTGTTATTTTTCTGTTCATATTGCAATATTATTTATGCGGTAATCATATAAATGTTTCCGATTCTAAAAGCTAATTTATGCAATTGCAGCACAAAAATCAATTGTAAGTCATTATTATCATTACCTTGTTAGAGCAGGTACGTCAATTACGCTTATTATTACGTGCGTGTCAAAAATAGGGTCTGTAATAAGAATACTTGTAAAAGAAAGGTTATTGAAAGATTGCGCTTTCAACATAAATAACTAGAGACATATGATTACATATGGTTGACGACCGGTCTGGCCTAGTGGGTATTGACCCTGCCTATGAAGCCGATGGTCCCGGGTTCGAATCCTGGTAAGGGCATTTATTTGTATGATGATACAGATGTTTGTTCCTGAGTCATGGTTGTTTTCTATGTATTTAAGTAATTATATATTATATACAGGGCGTCCCACAGCTATGCCACATGGAGGGAAAGTACCCTGAATATTGTAGATGGAACATTTTACTGAAAAAAGACATTATTTTAATTTTAAAAACAATTTAAACTGCATTCATGATTTTTAAATAATTACATGGTTGAACCGGGAATCGAACCCGCTACAGGAGAAAAAAAAACACCCTGTAGCTTTTTCATCCCGATCGAAAGGCTTCATCATAAGGATTATTTTTTGCTAAATAACATAGTGTCAGAAACTAAAGGAAGACCATGAATTTTAACATTTGATGTGAAATTTAGCGAAATAATCAAAAGAGAGCGGCTTAGTATTCAACAGAATGACACTCATTTTGAGCATTTGATAAATTAAATTGGTTAATTTGAATTAAAAATGTTAAAATTCATGGGTTTCTTTTTATTACCGACACTATGTTATTTAGCAAAAAATTATCCTTATGATGAAGCCTTTCGATCGGTATGAAAAAGCTACAGGGTGTTTTTTTTTTCGTGTAGCGGGTTCGATTCCCGGTTCAACCATGTAATTATTTAAAAATCTATGAATGCAGTTTAAATTGTTTTTTAAATTTAAATAATGTCTTCTTTCAGCAAAATGTTCTATCTACAATATTCAGGGTACTTACCCTCCATGTGGCATAGCTGTGGGACGCCCTGTATATCGTTGTCTGAGTACCCACAACACGAGCCTTCTTGAGCTTACCGTGGGGCTTAGTCAATTTGTGTAAAAAAATGTCCTATAATATTTATTTATTGTCCTATAATATATTATATGAGTAATGCCGCCAAAAACACTACACGTTAAACTATTTATTTTTACAGAGTATTTTAGTAACGAAACTCTAAGGGCAAAGCGCTAAATTAGCTTAGAAATTTACCTCTTTCTTTAAAACGGTCAAAATCTATGATCTAAAAAAGTATTATTAAATAATTAGCCAATAATAGAAATTGATATGTCGGCGGCCGATCGTAAGATCAGGCATATCGTGAAATTCCTAGGCGTATCGTGAAACCTGAAAATCTTTGACTCGTTCCCTGAGTCGACGGAGCCCCGCGGGGCTCCTATTCCTGGGCAGTTTGCCCTTCGGACATCTGAAGCAACCTTTAACGAACCTATCCTACCTATATATTGGTTTAATGTGACTATCGTCAAAACATTACACAGGAACATTACGATCTGCCTCATCTTATGATCGACCGCTGACAGATAGATTAGACGACCATCATCGATTACAAAATGTAAACCTTGATGGGGCCAAAAATCATCAGGTTTATAAGGAAAAACGTGGCCAGGTTGAGTTCGTCGTGACCGTCGTTCAATGACTGAGGTATCCCGTTATGTGACTAAATTTATCCTTATACCGAGATATCTGGGGGCACGGTAGCGCCCCTGCCAAGTCGAGCAAAACAAAGAGGCACGGCCGTACCATCCTTTTCTCAAAGCGATTCAGGCCATTTTCGACGACCTGTTATTTTGTGCTGGCTGAAGTTAAAACCCTGAATTTTCAGTGGCATATAGGGCTTAACATGCTTTAGATATATTCTCATAAACATTAAATCTAAACTTGTAGTTTAAGAATTATTGTACGTCAAAGTTCCTTATTTTCGACACTGACACACTCACTCAGTCACTCACCGATCATCACAATTCTAAGGTACTTCTAGCATACCCACAAGCTTCAAATTTTAAACATATGTAGTTTTCAGCTTATCAAGCCATAGAAAATCTAAAAATATTGCAATATCAGTCACGTTTTAAAGATCTACGAACTGCATAAGTAAGTTACGCGTCATATACAAACCCAAAAGATATATTTGTAGTGACAGGAATGCTATAACAGTTCCAATATTTCCATACAAAATTTAGGTGTCCAACTGGTGTGACTGAGCGTCCGCGAACATGTTAATTAAAGTTATACCAAGAAAAGTTTGCAATAATTTTGAAAGCATACGCAGGGCAAGTGTCATATACGTCATAATTTCATAGAAGTTTGACTTTTAAAATAGGTAACACTTGCACTGCGTGCCTACGTGGGCTATCAAAATCGCTGCAGACTTTTCTTGGTCTAACTCCATAAAGCTTATTGAGCATAGAGTGGGAAGTTAATTTGTATATAATTGTCTCAAAATAATTACCTAGCTAGCAGTGGCGGCGCGTCAGACATATTCATAGGCAAGCCTAATTTTGCTTACATATTTATTTTACAACTCTGCTCAAACGTCCAAAAACAGGCAAGCCGGTGGGAATCGGCTTTTATGGACGCGCCGGCTGCTAGCTAGATGCATCAGGATGGGCATTTTGCCGTTTTTGTTGTTTCTTTACATAACTCTAAACGAGTCTTGTGAAATGCCACCTAAAGGTCAGTTGCACGTGACGACTTAAATAACGCAGGATAATTTCCACATGTTGAATAAAAATCTACAGATGTCCATGACTACTACTAAAATAAGCATTTGACGACAGTACCAGGCGTGGCTCACTCCGCGATTTCGCCGCTTTGCTACAGGTAGCTAAAAGTACATCCGTTCGACCCCAATTTTGGGGTTAGCCATAAGCCGCGCGTGGCGCTGTCGCCACGTAGCGGCCATATCTGTGCTGACCGTGACAGACGCGTTTTGTTAGAGAGTGAGTCTTCTGTACCTAGTACTATTATTTATTCTGTGACAGTACCTATCAAGTAAAGTGAATTTTGTTGTTTTAGATTAAATGTGCTAGCATTCTGTTTTAACTCCAGCTTTTATTATTAGTTGTAAACATAGAGAACCACTATATAAGACAAGAGTGCTCACTCTATACATCAGTATTGGTACAGTTGCCATCAGATATATCGGAGCGGCCAAGGTGTTCACAATATCTGAACAAGCACTTTAACGCCTTGACAATAGAGGCGTGCTCAGATATTTATGAACACCTTGGCCGCTCCGATATATATGATGGCGACTGTACTAAAAAGTCTAATATTTTCATAGTCGACATCTAGCATCGAGTAGCGGAATTATCAGCACTGCTATGTTCGTTTTTTTAGCATTAAAAATAAGGTAAACAATCGCATCAAAAGACACATCACTTTTAGTTGAAAAACACATTTTAAAAATAAGTTACGGCAAATATGTAACAATTATGAATCTAATACGATCATTTATGTTCTTCTGCTTTCATAAGTAGGTAATAGTTACTGATTTTTAAAACGCGTTTTTCAATTAAAAGACATGTCAAGATCGCTTACCTTCTTTCAAGTTCTTTCTAATGCTAAAAAAACGAATGTACTTATAAGTAGCAGTAGTAGCACTGTCAAGTGACAATAGATGTAGCACCGATCGGAAAGTCTTATGTTGTTGAGCATTACACTTTCCGCTCGGTGCTACATCTATTGTCACTTGACAGTACTACTACTACTGCTACTTAGCAGTGCTGATAATTCCGCTACTCGATGTTAGGTCGACTATGAAAATATTAATCTTTTTTAATACCAATACTGATGTATAGAGTGAGCACTCTATGTATTTTTTTCTCTAATTCGTCGGGTGACAAGGAAAAGTCACTAAGTACTATCAAAAAATTAAAGTAACAATGCACTTAATTACACTTGTAAAACGGTTTATTGTCCAATAATTTCAATGGTGTTGGTTAGTGACTTTTGCTTGTCACCCGACGCTATCTATGCCAAAACTGATACTATATTTTTTCATGCTTAAACTCTTTAAAATTCTCAGTCATTTCGCGATATTTAGTCACGATGGTGAAATACAGTCTGAAAGGTATTTTCTACATTCCAAATATGGAATTCTACAAACTCTTGAACTATTAAAAAACCGCGTTGTGTAAGAATACTAATATTAAATCAATAGCTAAAGCCCACAATCTATTTTGTCACCTGTCGGCCTTCGTTTCCAACCTTGTTCAACCGGACAGACTTGTTTCCTTAAATATGTACACAATTCTGCACCTTATCCAGTTGAGTTACGGCGAAATATGTATAGATATTTAGGGACTGGATTGTGCACATTGCGCATAACTATGTAATCGATTTTACACCTTACTCCGTTGATATAAGGATACATGTGGATATACATTTCTGGACTGGATTGTGCACAGACTTGGAATTCCGTGATTTTCCACAAGTACTTAGTTGATAATAAATGAAAGGTCATTATTGCGGACCAAAGACTTGTATAGGTAATTAGTGGCCTAAAGGGGCCCACAGATTACCAGTCCGCCGGACGATATCAGCCTGTCAGTTGTTCGGAACTGTCACCTTTTGCGATTTACTGACAGGCCGATATCGTCCGGCGAACTGGTAAGCTGTGGGCCCCTTTAGGCCCCTAATTACCTAAACAAGTCTTTGGTCCAACGCAATAATGACTAATGACCTTACATTTATTAAAGTTTTTTTTAGCATTAGAAATAAGGTAAACAATCTTGACGCGTCTTTTAATTGAAAAACACATTTTAAAAATAAGTTACGGCAAATATGTAACAATTATGAGTCTTATACGATCATTTATAGTCTTCTACTTTCATAAGTAATAGTTATTGATTTTTAAAAAGCATTTTTTCAATTAAAAGACATGTCAAGATCGCTTACCTTCTAAAATGCTAAAAAAACTAACTAAGGTATTGCGCATTAAATCAAGCACTTTTACCTAGCGCTTAAATTAATGCAGAAAACTCAGCCCAAAAGTTATAAATTCCAACATAACTAGCTACACTAAGGAATGACCTACCCATTGTTTCGTGTGAGACTGTATTGCCTCACACACAATGGTACAGTCAACCACGTGATTTGACTGCAAAAAGCGCAGTTGGCAATAGGTAGGGTTTGCACGACGGATCCGAAATGTATGGGAATATCCGCGGATCCGGATCCAGATCCGGATAATTTCATACATTTCGGATCCGGATTGCAAACCTTAGCAATAGGGTGTTAAACAAAGCATGTGGAACGAAAGGACTTGAAGAACTTTGTTTATGTATCCTGTGTTCAGTCGCTTTCAGATACATCGGAGCCGTCAAGACGCTCAGAAATATCTGAACACGCCCCTATTGTCTAGGCGTCAGAGTCATCATCATCATCATCATTTCAGCCTATATACCTACGTCCCACTGCTGAGCACAGGCCTCCTCTCATGCGCGAGAGGGCTTGGGCTATAGTCCCCACGCTCTAGCCCAATGCGGATTGGGCGTTAGAGTGCGTGTTCAGATATTGTGAACACCTTGGCCGCTCCGATATGTCTGATGGCGACTGTTCATGTTAATTTGAAGTCGAAGATCTCGGTTTGAACCCCGGCGATTACTTCTGACTGATACAGACGAACTGCATCCCGACTGCAATTTGTGCAACGTCGGCGTGCAGTCGGCGTGCAGTTCCCATACCAAATATAGAGAGAGAAAAAAACCGGGCAAGTGCGAGTCGGACTCGCGCACGAAGGGTTCCGTACCATAATGCAAAAAAAACAAAAAAAAGCAAAAAAAAACGGTCACCCATCCAAGTACTGACCACTCCCGACGTTGCTTAACTTTGGTCAAAAATCACGTTTGTCGTATGGGAGCCCCATTTAAATCTTTATTTTATTCTGTTTTTAGTATTTGTTGTTATAGCGGCAACAGAAATAGATCATCTGTGAAAATTTCAACTGTCAAGCTATGAGATACAGCCTGGTGACAGACGGACGGACGGACGGACGGACAGCGAAGTCTTAGTAATAGGGTCCCGTTTTACCCTTTGGGTACGGAACCCTAAAAAAGGGAGCTCGAAAACAACACAAAAGGTAATCACGGTCCATATCCCGGTCGATATAAGTCTAGTGATACCGACAACCTTCATAATTAAGCTGCCGTTTCAATATCCGTGTTTCCAAGAACAATGGTGTAGTATATCTCATTATTCGGCCACTTTATCCTATTGTACTCCTAATAACGTTATATAACTGAGGTCACTTAATACTTGTATGACTTTCGAAACGCGAATTACTAAAATTAGATGCTACCTACTTTACTTTATGGGTGCCTTAGGATTTAAATGCGTACGGTATTCGGTCGGTCGGTTTTTTAGCATTAGAAAAAAGGTGAAAAATCCTGACGTGTCTTTTAATTGAGAAACACTTTATAAAATAAGTCACGGCAAATATGTAACAATTATGAATCATATACTATTATTTTCATTCTTTTGCTTACATAAATAGGTAATATTTACCAACGTACTGATTAAAAAAAATCGTTTTTCAATTAAAATACACGTCAAGATCGCGTAGTCTTTTTCTAATGCTAAAAAAATAGTTATTTGTTTTACAAGGGGGCAAAGTTGTTGTTTAACCGCTCGTGCTAATATTGATACCCGAGCAAGCGAAAGATGCCAAAATTGAACCACGAGCGTAGCGAGTGGTTCGAAAAATGGAATCTTGAGCGTTCCGAGGGTTTCAAAGCACAAGCATACTTAGTATAAAATCAGACTTAGTATGGTGGTAACGGAGAGGAAGGAAAAAAACTGTATGGATTATACGGTCATTAACCCACAAACAAAACGAGTAATAAACACAAATACCAAAACCAGCTCAATTACTGGTATCGGAAGAGATAAAAAACATCTCGATACAAATTGCGTAATCAGAAGTAGGTTGAACTGAAATTGCTTACTATCAACACAATTACTGTATTATATGTTACACGTATTGCTGATTCTGGTTTAGCAATTAGTTAAGGATTTTTGTTTTGAGACGAGTTTCTCGCCGGTTCCGTATTGGGATACCCTCCTCGAATTTAGAAGGGATTTAAATTAGCTAGCTTTAAGTATAGCGCAGGGTTAGAGCTGGGGTAGCTTTATTTGACATTAGGTATTAGTAAACAAAAAATCTGTTTATTTCTTAGGAGATTCGAGGTACATATTATAACTTAGTTACTATCTCAATATTTTGAGATTAATTTAACTAAGCTTAGCCTTAAATATGTAGTGCTTACATGTTATTTTAATATAGTTGTAATTTACATTAAATACATTAATCTTATACCTTTAATCGAGCAATTCTTGTTTATATATGTGTTAATATATTTCGATGAAATTTGCTATATGGGGGTTCTCGAGGCCGGAAAATCGATCTAGCTAGGTCTCATCTCGGGGAAAACGCGCATTTTTGAGTTTTTATATGTTTTCCGTTTCTTAAGTGTACTCTTTGCTAACAGGATATTTTTCTAAAGTTTCTATACTAGGTACTTTGTTTGGGTAAGCTGTTCAGGATATATGCATAGGTACTTGAAAAAAGAACTTAGCCCCCCCCACATCTAGCGTCTTTCGAGCGTCGGCGTCGGTCGGCGTCTGGTCAGCGCTATGGAAAATGACGTCGCTGCGCAGTTGCGTCGACGCTGCGTCGACGTTGCGTCGAGCAGCGGCCATAAAATTGTAGACGCCTACGCTCGAAAGACGCTAGATGTGGGGGGGCCTTAATAGTCGACTTATGGAATGAGACAAAGATTTTCACGTTTCACGATACGCCTAGCAATTTCACTATTTGCCTGATCTTACGTCCACTAACATAACCACCAAATGTTATCAAAATCTAACGAAAAATAGTTGATAACATAAATAAAGATCGAAAAATCGAAACCAATAACAAATCGTTATATCTGAATCAGCCATGTTTTTTTTGTTTCATTGGTAAGCATAAATGCCATAAAAAGCTACATTTCTTTTTATGTCTTTGTTTTAACTAGTAGTTATTGGATCATTATTTATTGAATACACTATACAGGGTGATATCGATGACGTGAATAAAAATAATACCTAAGGAAATTTATAGATGAATGCGAAGTTTTTTTAAGAATTTTCAATTACGTTGTAGAGGTCGCTACCGCACACACGCGAATTTGTCAGGATTTTTAGGGTGATATCCGGACTTTTGGCAGGATATAAATACCATTTTTTCATATTTTTTCATATGCCAAGCCTATATATATTTCCCTATGAAACTTGTAATTATTACACCAATAGAGCTCTCGAATTTTCCTTTAGCATCATTTTTAAACTAATTTATATTGCATACCTATGCGGTCCCATAGCACATTTGTCAGAAGGGCCGAAGCTGTTACATTAGAAACATTAAATTTACGATGTCAAGGTAATTTAGTATCATTAAGAACTGCAGTCATACATGTATGATACCTTGCTTAGCCGGCTCGATAATTAATACATATAAACAAACATGTTTCTTATAGTAATCATACTCGTTAGTTCTCTTCGCGGCCTAATAAGGAGAATTACGAAATATTAGGAAAAAGTTTTTGGCAATAATTCCATTTTTGGTACAAGCTTTTATCGCTGACTGTACTTTTCTTTCCACAGACAACTAATACTCATCGAGACCATTCTAAAAACCCCAAAACAATTAGGTTGCATTGTTTTATCACAGAATTCTTAAGGCCCCCTCCTGTCTCTATCATCAGATCAGCTCGATGGTACCATAATATTGCATTGTCACCCGACTTACATAGGCATTTTACAATGCGCTTATGAACGTCAAAACGGATTTAAATTTCAAATTTAAATCCCCCCTCAATTGTAGGAGGGTATCCCAGTACGAGGCCGGCAACAAACACGGCGGGACACGTCTTTTCAAAACATTACATCTTATAATTAACATGCATTACGAGTAATTAAGAAAAAATACAATTTAAATTACTATAAAAATAGACAAGACTATAATAGATGTAAGTGTAAGTAAGAAAACCGGCCAAGTGCGAGTCAGACTCGCGTTTGCAGGGTTCCGTACATAAGTCCGACTCAAGCTTGACTGCACATTTCTAATAGGTTTTCCTGTCATCTATAGGTAAAGAACTATTTAGTGTATTTTTTTCAAAATTTTAGACCCAGTAGTTTCGGAGATAAAGGTGGGGAATGGTCATTTTTTGGCTATTTTCTTAAATAACTTCGAACCTATGTATGTATTTTAAAATTATACAAAAAATATGTATGTCCATCTTTAGGTCACTAATTTACATATGTGTACTAAATTTCAACTTAATTGGCGTAGTAGTTTCCGAGAAAATAGACTGTGACAGATGGACAGACAGACAGACGCACGAGTGATCCTATAAGGGTTCCGTTTTTTTCCTTTTGAGGTACGGAACCCTAAAAAAATCCTAAGAACGGTTAGTCAACGCATTTTTGGGTCATCCTGTATAATTTGATTGATACTACTGCCCTCCTAAATCCGTCATTTGAGCAATATCAGCAAAAATAATACTTTATAAAAACCGCAATAACATGTTAATTGACGGTTACTAAACCTTATAAAACTATTATACAACTTTTTAGAGCCCACTTCTAAAATGCTTGCCCAATTCCGATGTAATAACAATAACATAACCTAGATATAACAGCTGATTTGATAGAATACGTGATGTCCCCGTCAACGTAGCGTCCACACCGCTGCTTAAAAACGGTGACGCTACCTACGGATCGGAACCGGTTTTTTGCGAAAATTTCGAAATACAAATACAAATATACGGATATTTCGAATTATTTTATACTCAAAATGTAGGACTCAGTTGAGTTTTGCCCAATTGAAAACGAAATAATTAACAAGGAACAAAAAATACCGTTTTTGTACACATACAAAAACATACCCGTTTCCGATCCCTGTGTGTAAGCATGCTGTTTTTAGGGTTCCGTACCCAAAGGGTATTTATAAAAACGGGACCCTATTACTAAGACTCCGCTGTCCGTCTGTCCGTCCGTCTATCTGTCACCAGGCTCTATCTCATGAACCATGATAGCCAGGCAGTTGAAATTTTCACAGATGATGTATTTCTGTTGCCGCTAATGCCGTTATAGCAACAAATACTAAAAACAGAATGTAATAAATATTTACGTAGGGCTCCCATACAACAAACGTGTTTTTTTTTTGCCGTTTTTCGCGTAATGGTTCGGAATCCTTCGTGCGCGAGTCGGTCTCCATGTCCTCCTAAGAGTGAATTCGTACAGTTTTGCGGCACGGCTGCGATTCCACACCGTCGTCGTTTTTAAGCACCGATGTGGTCGGACCTTAAACATTCAGGCCAATTTGAACGTTCTTTTTTACCTGTGCCTGTATAAACTTAATTTTTCAACCATATTTTGCGAGATGAATTAAAATATAACTAGGTCACACTTAGCAACTTTTAGACGAAAAAAAATTAATTCAAGGTTTTTTAGAATATCATACGTACGAAAAATATATCTGCCTTAGGGGCTATTCATAAATTACGTCATTTAAAATTAGGGGTGGGGGTCTGCACATCGGATGACGGTAGCATGAAGTAGGAGGAAATGGGGTCATTTAAAGCATGGTTTTTGGATGATTGGGGGTCAAAAATCGTCAAAAAAAGGATGACGTAATTTATGGACAGCCCCTTAGTAACATAACCTGTTTTGTCTCTTTATGTGGATAAAGTATTCATACACACACATACACAAAAAACTGTGTCAAAAGGTCACACACAAACTGCATTTACACCTGTGTATATTCAGCTATATTAGCACTTAACATCTAAAAATATAAGTGGATGCAAAGACTAGTAAATAATGAAGACTGGCAATTACCATACAAAGTATTTATTATAAATGTCGGCGGCCGATCGTAAGATCAGGCAGATCGTAATGTTCCTGTGTAATATTTTGACGAGAGTGACATTAAACCAATGTATAGGTAAGGTACACTGAGAGAAAAGGATAACAAAAACACACTTAGAATTACAAAAATAAACATAATCCGGGGACAAGGAGAGTCAACTAATAGGAACAACTTTTGCAATTTCTATTAGTTCTTGCAATTTCTATTATCTGTTTGTTGAAATTAGATTTAGGATTACTGAGCTGTTTGTAGAAATAAATAAACTTTACAGAAATAGTGAAACGTCTATAATTATTACTAAACTTCATTTTTTCCCCAGTACAGAACTGTTTTTTAATTCCTGGTTTAGTTTACTAATGATTTTTCTCTCACTGTAGGTTCGTTAGGTTGCTTCAGATTCCCGAAGGGCAAACTGCCCAGAAATAGAAGCCCCGCGTAGCGGGGCTCCGTCGACTCAGAGAACGAGTCAAAGATTTTCACGTTTCACGATATGCCTAGGAATTTCACGATCTGCCTGATCTTACGATCGGCCACCGACATACATACACCAATGAGAAAATGACTTTGTTTGGTTACTAGTCTCTCTTACTAATTTGTCTCTCGTGTATGTGTGTTTGTGTTTGCTTAGCGAATGAAACCAGGTAACAATGTCCATTGGGCCATTGTAACAAGGTATTACCAGCTTTATGTAACTCAGTTGATGTTATATTCTGACACACTTTTGGTTGCTAGGTCTCGCAATTTTTAGGATTGGTCTTATCTTTGATCGGAACTGTTGGTTGGTCATTTGGAAAACTACGAGTAACCAAAACCATATTATTTTCAAAGAACTGTGCAAAAAGCTGGTCGATACCACCGGTAACCAGAGAACTGGCAGCTTTCTCTTGCAGCGCATCAGTATTGCGATTCAGCGAGGGAATGCTGCCAGCATCTTTGGCACAATGCCACGGGGGCCTTTTTTTAGATTTATTTTAATTTATATTAGTTTAGTTTTTAATTTTAGTTTTTAATTTTAGTGTTTAATTATAGTTTTAATTTTAGATAAATGTAGTTTACAATTTAGTTTAATTTATTGTGTTATAAAAAAGTTTAAGTAACACACCATTATTATACCTCGAATAAAAAAAAAAAGTTGGTATTCACCCTGGTAATTAACAATTTCCTCGACCCGTGTCCTTCAGTTTTTGAAACCTATTAAACATACAAAAAAGAGGATTTCCATTCAGCTGAATGTTTTATTTCGTTACCTTAGAAACTTGCTATGAATACCTGATAAGGCATTTTTTTCAAAACATTGATGGGAGAAAATATTCTCAGTATTTGGCATTAATATTCCTGGAGACAGTGAACAAAGAAATATTTGCATATACGGGTGGCTGAACTGGTGACTGGAATAAAATAACGGACTTATTGCACTTTGGGATTCTCAAAACTTTAGTGTTGTTGTGATAGGTATAGGTAGGTACTCCTTTATTTACTTGTACAATTGTACATGATAAATAATATGATAATTCCATTACTCGATGCTAGATATCGACTACGAAAATAATAAGCTTTTTGGTACTAAAACTGATGTATGGTGTGAGCACTGTATGTATATTTTTTAGGGTTCCGTACCCAAAGGGTGAAACGGGACCCTATTACTAAGACTTCGCTGTCCGTCCGTCCGTCCGTCCGTCCGTCGTCCGTCCGTCTGTCCGTCCGTCCGTCTGTCACCAGGCTGTATCTCACGAACCGTGATAGCTAGACAGTTGAAATTTTCACAGATGATGTATTTCTGTTGCCGCTATAACAACAAATAGTAAAAACAGAATAAAATAAAGATTTAAATGGGGCTCCCATACAACAAACGTGATTTTTGACCAAAGTTAAGCAACGTCGGGAGTAGTCAGTACTTGGATGGGTGACCGTTTCCTTTTTGCATTTTTTCCGTTTTTTTTTTGCTTTATGGTACGGAACCCTTCGTGCGCGAGTCCGACTCGCACTTGCCCGGTTTTTTCTTTATGTCACGACTCACACGTTATAATTGATATTACATGATATTTATCACACGGCAATTTAACTTTTCAATAAACTGTTTTAGGTTAGGTCGTGAATAAAACGAGGACTGATTGCGACAGAAGATGCATGCACTCATGTCTGGCCTCAATACATTTACTAATTTCAATACGTCTTATATCCTTTAGCCGCCCAGAGACCTATAGAAGGGTCTCCTGCTCCATTCTAATTTGAACTTTGTGTTGACAAAATACAATTTATTTTTGCTTGGCAAGGTTTGACGTATGGGCGGCTAGAGGATATCACTATAGCCATCGTACACACATACGCCGTTTTTGAAATTACGACGTGCAACTAATTTTCAACAAGTCGTATCTTACTATAATAGTCCTATAGAGATACGACGTTATTGGGCCCGATTCTGATTATGAAATAGACATCTATTAGACATCTTTTAGACATCACCAAGATACGATAACGATATGTTTAAGATCTAACCTGTCAAAGACATTTGCACGATTCTGGAGATACTCTTGAACGATTTCCACAGGATATGACTTAGAGATCTAATTCATATCTAATAGATATCATACTCTATCTAACGTAAAAGTGACATTGGTTCCCGAATTGCGCTGCAAAAGAGAACTACTTGATATCTAAACTATAACGTACCTATCTAGAATGGATCTAGTACGCGTCGTCTCTTGTGAATATCTTGAAGTTCGAATGCCGCAGACTATATCCCTCGTACAGACAGACATGCGCCGTTTTCGAAATTGCGAAGTGGAACTAATTTTCAACAAGTTGTATCTTACTATAACAGTCCTATAGAGTTAGAGATACGACGTTATAGAAATTGTAAGGCGGAGCGTAACGTTAGATGAAAAGGGAGTAAATGTTTTGAAGTTGTATGGTAGATAATACGTTTTGGATCTGATAGTTTGAGGCGTGATGGCGCGTCGTGTTCAAACGCTTGGGATGCTGTCAATCAAATAGTTGTGTAGGTACCGTAAAATGGGGTGAGTTGGGTGAAATTTGACTTTCAAGCCTCGATAAAATTTTATTTTTACATGTGAAAACTGAATGGTGTATATAATAAGTGGTTCGGACGTTTGTATTTTATTTATATAGGGTTTTTCATACAAAGGTGATTTTGGAAGATTGTTTGCGGCTTAGTTATAGCTTATAGACATGTCCTAATCTATCCGATCTAGGTCATATCTATAGTCTGTTCCAGTATTAGTCTGTATCTTTAGGTATTTAAATAAAAGTAAACAAAATCTACCTTCAAATGGCTCCTTAAGCCAGTTGAGTGTAAGTGAAAACATTACATGATATATAAGTAATATTTGAAGCAACAAGCAAGCTCTCGTGTCTACTAAAGGATAACTCACATTTAGCGTCTTTCGAGCGTCGGCGTCTACAACTCTATGGCCGCTGCTCGACGCGACGTCGACGCAACGTCGACGCAACTGCGCAGCGACGTCATTTTCCATAGCGCTGACCAGACGCCGACGCTCGAAAGACGCTAAATGTGGGGTGGCCCTTAGAGGGGCCGTGTCCGGGCCGGAGCTTCCGGAGGTTACTTTTCTATGACATGACAGGCGATCACGTGATGCTTTCCATAGAAAACGATGCGCCGAAAACTCCGGCCCGGACACGGCCCGGTCTAACGTGAGTCATCCTTGCAAAATACCAGTCAGAGACACGTTCATAACTTCCATCTTATTGCGTTATTCCAGACATTATATAATTTATTGGCGCAATAATATAACAAAAGCGACAATAGTAAACGTGACAAGATATAATCGCCTTGTTACAGGAGAGATTTAGAATTAATGAATAGCTATGTTCGTTATGTTTCTATAAGATATCTAGGAGACCCGAGTATTGCTCGGAAAACATACAAAAACTCAAAAATGCCCGTGTTCCCAGATATAAGACCTAGCTAGATCGATTTTTCGCCTCCGAAAACGCCCATATAGCATCATCGAACTCATTACAGCCGTATCTGAGATGTGGTGGCCAAAAAATAAGTGCATTCCCGTTGCCAGAGAGGTTTTGGGATTATACTGAGCACTTTTACTATGGGACCAACCCCGAAGTCGAAAAAAAACAAAAATATAAGTATGATATAGTGGTCAGAAACAAGACAACTAAAAGATTTTCGACCCATTTAGGTATTTTTTCTTTCAAAATGAAACAAAAATATACATTTTGATAAAAAATAGACCGTTTTTCCAAATCAACCCATAATGTCCAAGGTTATAGGCCCTCGACCCAGCGCTCTCAATAGCTCACCTAGCCTAGGGTTGCCATAAGTGTAGGGACTCAGACCGGGACATTTAAAGAAAACCGGCCAAGCGCGAGTCCGACTCGCCTTCCAAGGGTCCCGTACATTACACAATTTTCAACAATTAGATTTTGATGTCACGTGAGTGAAATGTTTAAAAAAGACCCGTAAGGGACGATCAAAAACTAAGTAATAAGTCCGACACACGCATATGACTGCATATTTCTAATTTATGTCGTCTATAGGTATTAGGTAAAGAACTATTTAGTATATTTTTTCAAAATTTTAGTAGTTTCGGAGATAAAGGGGGGAAATGGTCATTTTTTACACGACTGCCCAAACAAAAAGAGTGTATTGTGTTCAGCGTTCATGTTTGTATGTATGTGAGTTTCTTTATTCCACCATAACTTCTGAATGCCTTAACCGATTTAGATGTATGATATATCATTAGAATCCTTACGTCATCCCGGGTGACATAGGCTATGTGACGTCATTATAAAACCAATATGGCGGTCGCAATACGCAATATTGCGTGACGTTTAGAAAAAAAAATCTTGCAAACCTATCGAGTGGGGTCTCAAAATGAAGAGCTTTGAAAGGCGATTTAAAATATATATGCAAAATTAGGCGCTTAAATCTTATTTTGGTTAAATAAGGATTTACAAAATGTGCTAAGAAAAATAAATCTATCTATCTTATTTAGCGAGCTAGCAAATAAAAGGGTATTTACCGCTGATCATAAAAATATATACAAATCATCCATATGACTGGTATAGGTATATTTTTATAAAGTAAATTTAGGAACTAAAGCGCCCTATAGAAATCTAAACGTGTGAACTTCGATTTAAGCGATAGGGTTTGAATAATACTAAAAGAGTCGGGCATAGCACGACATACGTGGCGCGCTGCACGTGGTCCAAAACCAAGCGCCTTCGATTGTGTCATACTAAAAGAGTCGGGCGTAGCCCGACGTAAGTGACACGTGGTACGCTTACCAATGCCGGGCGCTATTGGCGCCCTCATACTCAAAGCGTCGGGCGTAGCCCGACGTACGTGTCGCGCTGTACGCTTACCAAACTCGGGCGCCGTCGGCGTCCTTATACTCAAAGCAGCCCGACGTTCGTGGCGCGCTGTATGCGTTCCAAAACCGGGCGCCTTCGGCGCCCTCATACTGAAAGAGTTGGGCGTAGCTTGATGTTACGTCACACGCTGTACGCTTACCAAAGCCGGGCGTCTTCGGCGCCCTCATACTAAGAGAATTGGGCGTAGCCCGATGTATTTGACACGCTGTACACTTACCATATCCGGGCGCCTTTGGCGCCCTCATACTTAAAGCGTGGGGCTTAGCCCGACGTATGTGGCGCGATGCACGCGTTCCAAAGTCGGGCGCCTTCGGCGCCCTCATACAAAAAGGATCGGGCATAGCCAGTGTCCAAATGCGAAGCCCGTAGATCGAACTCCGCGTAAAGCCCCGGAGCGTCCGACAGGTACGCGCTTTCTACAATTTCCCCTAGTTTCATAATTGAGAAGTCGCAATTCCACGCAAGGCCGAAGACCGAGCTGCGGCAGGTTAGTACTCGCGGAACTCGGTCAGATATTTGTAGAAATTACAGGAATTGCTAGAATCCCTAGCCCTTCGGCCTTACGCGGAGGTCGGTCTTCAGCTTACATATTTTAACACATGTACCTACAGTGGTTTTGTGTTTCACCGCTAACGTCCCGCAGCTTAGCCTTCAGCCTCGCGTAGAAGCTCGCTTCTCTTGGACGCTTTGGGTGTTTGGCCCTACGCAGAGCTCGGCATTCAGCCATCTAGTCTCTCAGGGCTACCTACTTTTATTTGCAAGTTCATCACTTGTATGTAGGTAGGTATACTAACACTTTTTAAAGTCATTAGCGTCGAATAGACCCTTTTACATGCAGTCTGTCGCGTATTATTGATGTTTGAATTGGTGCTATTTTGCCAAAGGCCATGTGTGCGTCGTGCTGAAGTTGCGTTGCGACGAAGATAACTAACTAACTATTTTGGCTCAGCGATCCAAAGAGAATCTTGTCCTCCGAAACGAGAGCGTGCCACCTGTCCCGATCCTGCGCAACTTCCTGCCAGTTACTGACGCGAAGCTGAAGCAGATCCGCCGCCACACTGTCTTCCCAGCGGTACCTGGGCCGACCCACCGGACGGCTACCAGTCGGTCGTCCCAGGAAAGCCTTCTTGACAGCCCGATCCTCTCCCATTCTGAGTAGGTGACCGAACCAGCGAAGTCTGTGCGCTTTCGTTTGCGACGAAGATAATGGGGACAAAATCTTTTTTAGTGACAGTTAAAATTATGAGTCTTTATTGTGGATCTTCAAACCCTCATGGCCATTATAATTCAAAATTCCACTTATTTTTAAGGAGTTAAGAAGCTATATTTAATATCAAATGTCAAATGTCCCAAATTGTGAACACATTTACATATTATCCACAGAAAAGACGCCCGTATTCCGGAACGGTGAGCTTAATTATAAGGTCCCAGTCCCGGGAGCTAATACCTATCCACATAAAAAGAACTTTGTGGACAAACTAAATGGCTGGGGGAAATCTTTATAAATGGTAGTTTTACTTAGTTTTTTCACTAAAATGTTTAAAATAAAATAAATTAATTAAAAAATTAAAAACACGACTGCTGCATTTTAAAGCGAACTGAAAAGCTAAAAATAATGTTAATATGTTAGTCACATAATTTTATGAATCTTAATTGGAATGTAAATGTACACTCACGGTCATTCACAGTAAATACAAAGGGCTATGTACATTAATGACCGTGACTGTAGGTACGCGTATATTTAATTTCAATTGCAGTCGGGGGACCTTTTGATTGAGATGCACTTAGGTATATCAAGGTCCCCCGACTGCAATTGAAATTAAATATACGCGTACCTACAGTCACGGTCATTAATGTACATAGCCCTTTGTATTTACTGTGAATGACCGTGAGTGTAGTAATAAGAGTGTTGTAAGATTCATAAAATTATGTGACTAACATATTAACATTATTTTTAGCTTTTCAGTTTGCTTTAAAATGCAGCAGTCGTGTTTTTAATTTTTTAATTAATTTATTTGCCTTTACTTAAATTACTTCTAAACTATTAATCTTAAAATTATTAATAAAATATATTTGAGATTCCCACAGCTCTATCACTTGATATAGACGGTCAAGCAAATCTTGTCAGTAGAAAAAGGCGCGAAATTCTAATTTTCTATGAGACGATATCCCTTCGCGCCTACATTTTTCAAATTTGCCGCCTTTTTCTACTGACAAGATCTGCTTGGACAAGTATATATAACACGATATAGTTTGCAAAACTTTGTTTTTTAACTGTCTCGTTTACCCCCCATAAGTGCCCCCTATGTTTAAAATTCATTTATTTACGTTACATGTCCGTCTTCGGGTTATAGATTTACATAATATATGTGTACCAAATTTCAAGTTAATTGTCACAAATAATGTAGGTACCTTAAATGAAAACGCGAGCGAAGCGAGCGCGAAATTTTTTCGAGATAATAGTAGGTACATTGGATTTCGTACTTCAAAAGGAAAAAAACGGAGCCCATATAGGATCACTTTGTTGTCCGTCTGGCCGTCTGTCTGTCTCAATATAAAGGATGTAGACATGTGAGAGGGCGGCAAAATCGACAAATAATGCTTGTTATTTAAATTTTACAAATAAATAGGGGAGTGGCAAAATTCTAGTCGACCCTATCTGAACAGCAAATAAAATATTTTTTTGACCCAAATTTGCCGCCCCCTAAAATCTGCCGCCCTAGGCTTTAGCCTACTCCGCCTTGTGGTAAATCTGGCACTGGATATAAAAGATATCTGCCAAACATTCAGATAGCTAGCCTACTTCGCATAAGGCAGGTTAAGTATGGGTTTCTTAATATCTACATATCTTCTTCCTCGCGTTGTGCCGGCATTTTGCCATGGCTCATGGGGGCCTGGGGTCCACTTGGCAACTGATCCCAAGAATTGGCGTAGGCACTACTTTTTAAGAAAGCGACTGCCATCTGACCTTGCAACCCAGAGGGTAAACTAGGTCTTATTGGAATTAGTCTGGTTTCCTCACGATGTTTTCGATGTTGTCTTAATATCTACATACATATATTTCTCGTAATGTAGGAACACATTTGCTACAGATTATACCTAGGCTCGAAATATCATACGTATACCAATAAATATGGTCTTCCAGAGAAAAGTCCTTTATGCTCCTATACGCATAGGGAAAGCCACAAATCTAAAATTGGTCCAAGGTTATAAGGCCCTCGACCCAGTCCCAATAGCTCACCTAGCCTACTTCGCATAAGGCAGGTTATGGGTTTCCAACCTTATAAGGCCCGTCTGTTTTTGTTCGCTGTTTAAATCATGTCGACCGTTATTGACTGCATTAATTGCATTTAGCCTACATACTGCAATAATATGATCACGGCTAAATAATATGTAATTATTTAATTAATATTTCTTAGGCTAAGGCTAATTGCTGATGTAGTATAAAAGATAAGTAAACGTTCATGCCGAGTTTAAGATCGATTGTATGGGAGCGGCTTTTTGGCGCCCGGTGCATGTGACTCCTAAAACATTCTTATGAATTATTTATTTATTTATTTAAACTTTATTGCACAAAACATAAAAATAATGTACAAATGGCGAACTTAATGCCTAATGGCATTCTCTACCAGTCAACCATAGGGCCAAACAAAGATATCTACAATTGGTGCAGAGAGAGAAATATACCTATTGAGTGAATTTTTATTGTAGTTTAGGTTTAGGGATGTTTTATTTTTATTAATTTAGAATAAAAGATAGATGATAGGTAAAAGTTCATGCCAAGAACCATGTGAATTAAAGATATCGTTTTAAAATGGGATCGATTGTATGGGAGTGGCTTTTGGCGGCCGGTGCGTGTAACTCTTAAAACGCTCTTATGATGCTTGTAATCATAGAATAATGATTACAAGGAAAAGGTAGAAAACAAATGTATAAATAAATAATCTTCTGACAGTAACAGCCAGGTAACGAAGATTACCACATCTAATTTTAGTCCTTACCTATATTTTTTATTGCGAATAACCTGTACTTATGAGGAAAATCCGTCAGTAATTTTATATTTGTATATTCGAGCAAAAACCTGATAGCAAATAACTTAAATAGCCGATCGTTATTTATTTGTAATCACTTAAAGGTTTTAAAGGATGACTCACGCTAGACCGGGCCGTGCCCGGGCCGAGGCGACCGACATGTCATTTTCTATGATGGCCGATCAGTGATCTCGTAGTGCTTTTCATTGAAAATTAAACGCCGGAAGCTCCGGTCCGGCTCCGGCCAGATCTGGCGTGAGTCATTCTTTAAACAACATTAATTAGCAAAAACCGGGCAAGTGCGAGTCGGACTCGCGCACGAAGGGTTCCGTACCATAATGCAAAAAAAAAGCAAAAAAAAACGGTCACCCATCCAGGTACTGACCACTCCCGACGTTGCTTAACTTTGGTCAAAAATCACGTTTGTTGTATGGGAGCCCCATTTAAATTTTTATTTTATTCTGTTTTTAGTATTTGTTGTTATAGCGGCAACAGAAATACATCATCTGTGAAAATTTCAACTGTCTAGCTATCACAGTTCGTGAGATACAGCCTGGTGACAGACGGACGGACGGACGGACGGACGGACGGACGGACAGCGAAGTCTTAGTAATAGGGTCCCGTTTTACCCTTTGGGTACGAAACCCTAAAAAACAGAAAAAAATCTCGAAGCAACTTCACCGTTCCTTCAACCAGAAATGTCACTCTTGACAACTTTACTATACCCCTAATGGCTCCTCTACACGATGGGCCAACGCCGGCCACTCCAAGGGACGCATTTATGCGTTAGAGGGAGCAAGTGATATTGCTATCTCATTCTACCGCATGGCTGCTTCCGTTGGAGTGGCCGGCGCTGGCCCATCTTGTAGAGGAGCCATAATGTTTTCGATAGCGTGACGTGACGTACACGTTTGCATTAACCTCGTGCCGCCCATCATACAAAATTATAGCCAAGGAAATTAGAATCTTGTTGTATTTTCAATTGGGTTCATTTTCATTTGTTCGAAAATTTTACGAGACAAATGAAATGTACATTGGGCGGCACGAGGTTAAGTATAATTTTGTATGGGATTTTGAGTTTCCGAAACGTTCCGCTTGGTGCGCTCGAATGAATCACACTAGGCCTACTAGGGGAGTGCCACCAGTACTCCCCTAGTAGGCCACAGGGTAAACCAAGACCATCATCATCATCATAACTTAAGAGCTTTGCTCTTGTCGGTGCAGCAATCGCCAATCATTTCTTTCTTGTCCTG
Source organism: Cydia fagiglandana (assembly GCF_963556715.1). Lineage (NCBI taxonomy): Eukaryota > Metazoa > Arthropoda > Insecta > Lepidoptera > Tortricidae > Cydia > Cydia fagiglandana. The sequence continues at coordinate 4,518,084 of NC_085956.1, forward strand.
GAAGGCAGGATTAAAAAGACAAGAGAAGAAGGGAGACCTAGAATATAGAGATAAGTGTCCCAGCCAAATAAAAAATAATGCGTCATATGTGGAAATTAAAAGACAGGGTAGACCTGGTCTTAACTAAAAGTAAACTTCTCTAAAGAATATATTCTCCAAAGTAAGCTTTGCTGTCTTGCAAAGTATGTTTTGCAAACGTTCCGATCAGCCCCAATCAATATGCTTTCGACACACGTACTTTCGCGACCAACTGGGTGCTGCACGTCGCGTGGCGTAACACTTGCGCGTGCGACTGTTCGCGTAACCCGACACTAATGTCCATCTTAATTATAGAGGCCGACTGCGGAACATATATAAATGAGTACCACGGACTTATTCTTGTCATCAACAACAATAACATACATTATACACACACACATACATTAATAATAGTACATTACTACAGAGGCCGGGACGAAAGGGGTTGCCGGCCGAAGACATATAGACCCCATTTCCCCCATTTCCCGCCGAGGTATGTATAGTGCTTTTCTCAAACATGCAATGAAATAAATAAAATAAAAAATCCACGAAACCCAAGTTTTATTTATAGAAAAAACTAAAAGTAAACTACACCCAAAATATAACCAACACGTACCTATATCATTATCACGCGTATGTTTTACACGAGTCGTGTATTTTTACTACCCGTATATTTTCATGTATCTTTGATTTTTTCGCCTTGTATCCGTCTGACTGTCGTTTTCGTCACATATGTTTACATAGTCTTTCATGTTGATATCATGTTTCACATACATCGTTGCTTTATGCATGGAGTAAATAAGTATAATTTCCACAGTGTTGACGAATTTGTAGTAAAATTCATTTAAAATATGCCACAAAACTGTTTCTAATAAACTGTAAGCCATTTTTCTTAGTTTCTCAAATAATAAAATTGCTATAAGCAACCATATACATACTTCATCTTTGATTTGGCGGCAGAGGCAGCAAGTTATTTAAAATCAATTCCGCTTACGCTGCCAATTCCAACACCTACGATTACAATTAATATTAATTTCATTATTTCGTCGGAACTCATATTAAAGTAAAAAAATCAACAACGCACCATAAATCCAATAAAACAGAATGAAAATTTTTCAACTTTACCTCCATAACAATTTAAAAAAAATAACTACGCGTGTTTGAGTAGACCTTTTTACCGCTAACGTTTAGATGAAATATTTTAAATGTTTTTATTTGTGTAGTTAAATTTATAATTTAAAATTATAGAATTTGGTTAATAATGTTTTATTTATTAAGTTCATGTTGATTTTATACAAATAAAACTGAAAATTATAGCAAACATTGTTTTTTGTTTTTTTTTTATAGGCTTAGTGGCAGAGTGTCATTACGAACCATAAAGCAAATACTGCCTCTAGTTTTTTTTTTAATGGATGAATGCCACGATGCTGTGTCACAAATATCTGTGAAATGAAAATTAAAAAAGAGGACTTTGCCGGCCTAGGCCTGCAAGATGTGTATGAAATTCCATTAACGACCTTTTGTCCTAGCCGCACCTGAAACGTCATACTTCGCAGCCTATTATAATAAGGAACATAACATCAATATTTCATTGCATGTTTGAGAAAATTTTATTTCAACTTCATTTCAATTTCATCTAAACTGTGAGTCCATACAGCAGCAGCATATACATAGTAGCAAGCGTGGCTCACTCCGCGATTTCGTCGCTACAGGTACATCCGTTTCACACCAATTTTGGTGGCTAGCCATAAGCCGCGCGTGGCGCTGTCGCCACCTAGCGGCCATATCTGTGCTGATCGTAACAGACGCGTTTTGTTAGAGAGTGAGTCTTCTATACCTAGTACTATTATTTATTCTGTGACAGCGGCTACACAGATCTTAAGTTTAGAGCTAGCTCAGATATTTCTGACTAGACCCGTCAGATATTATTGCAGCCAGGGTATTACAGCAAAGCCGAGCAAGGAATGCCTATTTATTACAACAGTACGTCCAATAGTGAAAGTGACCAGCGGAGCGTCGCGGGTTCGACTCCGATTGGAACCAAAACGATGCAACTGCCATCTAAAGAGATACGGATTGTAGTATAGAAATTATTGGTTGTTGAGTCTCAGTTTTAGAAAATAAAGACAGGGCCTCTTGCACCATTCCACTAACCCGGGGTTAACCGGTTAAACCTGGAGTTACCACGGTTACCAGTACAATTTGAACTGGGTTAACAATTTAACCGCTTAACCCTGGGTTAGTGGAATGGTGCAAGTCACTAAGTACTTACTTACTCCTGTGGCGCAGCGACCCAAAGTGTGTCTTGGCCTCCAACACGACTGCTCGCCACTGATCCCGGTCCTGTGCCGTTTCTCGCCAGTTTTCAACCCGGAGCTCGCGCAGATCAGCGTCCACCACATCCGCCCATCGATATAGTCTGTATCTTTAGGTAATAAAACTATTTGTATATTTTCGGGTAGTTATAATTATAACATTTATTGGCTAACCGACCAAATACAAAACCGCCTGGATCAGTCACTGAACGATCTGACTTTAACCTACATTATTTGGTCATGTAATGTTTTCGTCTACCCTCAACTGGCTTAAGGAGCCATTTGAGGGTAGATTTTGTTTACTTTTATTTAAATACCTAAAGATACAGACTACAGGTCGATCGACCGGGCGGCGTCCTATTCGTACCTATCGGCTTTCCCTCAAACGCTCTTTTCATCGCCCGATCGCCTCCCATTCGCACAAGATGGCCGAGGGCCGAGCCACCGAAAATAAAGAAATAATAGTAAATTCACGACTAGTTGGGACTAAGGGTCTGGACAGGTATCCAATCATAGGACTTTAAACGCAAGGCTTCTATTCGCTAAACCGAGCTACATTTATTAAGAGAACAACCCCGAAATCGCGAAAAAAATAGTGAAGCTTCTCTTCAATAGTCTATTTGCTCCGATAAGTACCTAAGCTTCAGAGATAACGGACAATCCCTGTATAGAGTTAGACCAATAAAAGTTTGCAGCGATTTTGATACCACACGCAGTGCAAGTGTCATTTATACGTCGTAATTTCATAGAAGTTTGACGTTTAAAATAACACTTGCATTGCGTGTGCTATCAAAGTCGCTGCTTTTTCTTGGTCTAACTCTAGAAACGTGTTTGCTGGGGGGGTCAGTTATCTTTGCACCATGGAAATCCACATTATCAAGGCATTTAACTGTCACGCTACCGTAAAATGCGTATCCATTTTCGACAAATTTGACCTTTTCTGTATCTACTTTATAGCAACAATACATATAAAGTCCACAAAAGGTCAGTGTGCACAGTTACTTGAACAGTCGTCAAAAATACGTTTACACTTTTGCACCCTACTCCTTTGTAATAAGGCGAAAAACGTAGACATATATTTGACGTGGACTGAACAAAGGGATACATATTACCAGCATGTAAATATGTAAAAAAGTCACGTCTGCGCCGTCTGTACGTCGATGACAAACGGTGTCAGACAACGGTTTATGTTTTTACACTACGTGGAATGGAAAGAAATGGAATGATTCCTTGAATTATGAAAATTTGGCGATGTTCCCGGTATTTCCTTAACAAGGCTCGGAACCGGTTTATTCTTCATACTTACATAAAATACCGGTTTTACCTACGTTCTTTTTCGTTCTCTGGTTAATTATTTCATGTTTAATGGGACAATGAATAATACGAAGTTACATAAATTAGGTAATTTATGTACATGATACAGTCCTACGTAAAGAGAATAAAATAATTAAAAATATTGGGTTATTTCGGGTTTAAAAAAAAACCGGTCCCGAGCCCTGGTCCTTAAACTGCGTCCAAAAGAGAGGTATGGGCACTGTGAATGTTATCTTCCTTTGTGTGGTAGGGCACAGCACAGCGGATGTCATTCTAGATCTAGAGCAGACCAACTGTCATTCTGCACTCCTCGTATTTTTGACCTTTCCCCTCTGGACCGGCCGGGAATGTCTCATACCTGGCCGCGAAGCGCACACGCGTGATGGCTCCTCTACACGATGGGCCAGCGCCGGCCACTCCAAGGGACGCAGCCATTCAGTAGAATGAGATAGCAATATCACTTGCTCCCTCTAACGCATAAATGCGTCCCTTGGAGTAGCCGGCGTTGGCCCATCTTGTAGACTTGTAGAGGAGCCATTAGCTAGCGGACGCCCTTAAAAAGAATGTGTCTATTCGGTAAATATTCGGCAGTTCGAACAGAACTATTCGGCCGAATACGAACATTGAAAAATATGCCGAGTACCTATGCCGAATACAGAATAATTACCGGATATTCGGCCCATGTCTACTTTAAATAGTGTTTTGTTTATTAAATTTTCGCGATTTTTTACGGGGAACCAACCCCCCGGGGGCCCAGGGAGTTCGCGAGGTCTTCACTTGACTACTACTACTACACTAGGGCAGCGGTCGGCAACCAGCGGCCCGCCAACCTCTCGCTTGGGGCCAGCGAGCCTCCCTGGCTATTTTGTATGTAGTACTGACGATCGACAATGTCTGCTAAAGTCACAAATATTACCAAAGTGCGGCCCGCGTCATCTTCGTTAACTACTATGTGGCCCTTGGCTGCTAAAAGGTTGCCGACCGCTGCACAAGGGTCTGTGCGGAAAGAGAAGAGTCGTAGAATGTATGGGGTCTTCTCTTTCCGCAGTCCGCACAGACTAGTCCAAATGCGCCGGCGCCGCCGCCGGCCCTTAGGATCGAACAACAATAGTAAAAGTAACGCAAGGCCGCGCGCGCAAGGTGAACGACCTGTCGCGCCTGCGCTGCCTGTGCATGGCATTATTACAAACTATACTATAAGGATTACATTTATAACTCCTCTTACAATAAAATGATAGGTACTGTATCATCATTTTTCATCTCATCTCATTCATCATTAGAGTCAGTCCATGAAAAGTCTGCAGCGGATTTGATAGCCCACTAAGTGCACGTGTTATTTTAAACGTCAAACTTCTATAAAATTATGACGTATAAATGACACTTGCACTGCGTGGGCTATCAAATCCGCTGCAGACATTTCTTGCTCCGATTCTATTCATCTGATTTGGTTCTGTGCCATTTTTGAGCGTTTCGGATCTTTTATTTTTTGCCATTTTTATTTTTTATATATTGTAACCTTTTTTGCCACGTTTGTGTTATTTCTACTCAGAATCACGGGCTCTTTCGATCCTGATGGGATAAAAAAATGTCTCAGAGTTTTTTCCTGTGTTACAAGTTTTTGAAAGTTCCAAAAATTTTGAAAATATTTGGTAATTTTAGGACACTTCTTTTCTTCTATAAAGGATGAAAAGGGCTCGCGATCCTGACTATAGAAATCATCAGATCATGTCCTCCTAGCAATGTACAAATTGCAGAACATTCCCAAAAAGCGGAAACGTTCTCGAGAATGTTCTCAGAACATTCCTGCAACTTGGAAATTATTGTTTAAACAAGAGAATATACTTGAAATAAAGTTTAAATAGGCATAACTTAAAACTAAATGTTATTATGCATATATTATTGTCTATTACAGTTAGCTATTTTGTTGATGTGATAAATTTACCAATAAGTTGCTTAAATTCTCACTGTATATCAGAGACATTGCGACTTTCGACAATAATTTCCAAAAATTTTTTTTTGTTTCATTAGAATCTAGAGGCCTCTATCTCCCGCCATGCCAAATCTCAGCGCGCTCGGACCAACTTGAAAAAATTAAAAAAAAAGTCGGCCATTTTGATTTTTTTTAATGCGGTTTGTTTTGTCTCGGGGCCCTCTATGACATTTGGTTGAGCACCCCCCACCTATCACGCACCGTTTAAAAGTTGCCATACAAAATAAAAGTGGCCAGTTTTTCCGCAATTGTAGCATTTTTCAAAAAAAAAAAAATTTTATAGGTATCTAGGGGACCCCGAGATTCCGTGACCAAAATTTCAGCGCGCTAGGACAAAATTATAAAAGTTTAAAAAAAAAGTCGGCCATATTAAAAAAAATGGCGGCGTCAAAAACTGCCAGGGTCCCTCTATAACATTTGGTCGAGCACCCCCCACCTAAGTCTGACCGTTTGGCCGGGCCGTCATACATTTTTCAGACCGGAAGCGGACGACCAAAAGTCGGAATTTTCTGAGGGTAAGGACTACACCTAAACTATCGTGAATATTCATGGTATAAACTACGATAAATAAATAAATTCTCGTTCTCGAGAACATTCTCAGAAGTTACCGAGAATTTCTCATGTGGAAAGTTTCGCAACTTTGGAAAGTTCTCGTGCGTGCATTGCTATGTCCTCCTCGCCGTGTCCGACCCGACGATGGCGACTCCTCCAAATGTTTTAATTAGGAAGATGGAACGCTCTAATGTGACTTGCGAAGCCAAACTTGGTTTTGAAGATGCGATCGCAAGGTGCGCAGTGGAGCTGGCCGGCTGAGTTGTAGGTGTAGGTCATACGAGGTGACTAGAAATAACACAAAAGTAGCAAAAAAGGTCACAATATATAAAATGGAAAAAAAAGACAACGCTCTTTTAGGTTTCCGTATGTACCTCAAAAGGAAAAAAAACGGAACCCATATAGGATCACTTTGTTGTCCGTCCGTCCGTCTGTCTGTCAAGACCGTATCTCGGGAACGCGTGGAGTTATCGATTTAAATTAAAAACATAGATATAAACTATGGATGAGCGCATGCATATGAATTGCCCGTTGCGATCTTCATGTCAGCAAAAAAGCGCCATCTGTTACACACTGCGTACAACTACGTGAGCTCGACTCTCGCGATAACTTTGTACGGGCGTACAAGGCTTGTTAAGTTTATTCGCGGTTTATATCAGAAGAGCGTCGATTAAGTTTATGGTTAATCAAAATTATTTGTTGTATTTGTTGGCGTTGTTTGATATCCGTGTCGTCGACACTGACGCTCCTTCTTACCTCTCAAGACCCGTGACATCTGTACTAAAATCAGCTGAAGACGAAAACCAGAGAAAATATTCCACGGCCTGTGAAATGCGACATGCAACTTTCACACCACTTGTAACATCTGTTGACAGCGTCTATGCACCCCAAATGTCCTCCGTTATAAAACATATGGCAGAAACCATATCTCAACGTTGGAACCGATCTCTAAGTACTGTACTGGGCTGGCTGAGATGCAGGATCAGTAACGCCGTTATACGTGCCACCACCATGTGCATCCGAGGCACACGCCACCGGTTTAAGTCCCCCGCCTGGTGGCTTGGGTTCGACGACGGTGCCGCCCTTCCACACATCGACTGAAACCCCTTTTCTACCCTACCTACATATGTCTTAACCTAACCCTTTGCCTATGTATTACTTATGATTCTCGTAATAAATGCTTTAGTTAACATATTTATTGTATTAAAATGGGCGAACTTATCCTTATAAGTTTCCGTTCTTCTACGTTATTTCGTGATGTCATTATCGTCTCAGGTGGCAATGCAATATTTTAAACATTCGCGCAGTGCGGTGTGCCGCCCTGTGTAAGCCGGCTCTGTCAAGGTCGACAAGTTGGCCGAGCTACTAGCTACAGCAGTCAGCGAAATGCTATACATGGAAGTATTCTGTCCGCTCAATTATGACCCAACGCAAACTACCCCGCGATAGGCGGTACTTACAAACTGCTCGATTGACAATCTCAGTACGACCGAGATGACAGTCAGTGACAAATGGCTAAATTGATTTATAAAAACAACGTTTTTTTGTAATTAAAAATATATTCATGTGTCGTGAAGTGGTGCAGAAGTTATTTTAGTACATACCAAGGACAGTGGAATCACTTTTCACTTGTAGTAAACAGATAACTTCAGTAGAATTTGGAAAAAACATGACGATTTGTTTTGAATACTACCGTGCTAAGCTAAAACGTAACAACTGCATACGACTTTCATAACAACATACGACTTTTTAAATTGCGAGGATAATAGGGATGGTGTTATGCTAAATGAAGTAGACTATTTTATTAACTTGTGTTTGGTTTAGGTATTTTCTATATACTTAATTATAAATGTAGTAATAAATTCCTTCTTACAGATTTGTATTTTCCTTTTTTATTTCATGAGATGGAGCTATAAAAAAACTACCTAGTTATTTCAAATTAATAATCAAATTTGTTATTGTCATTTTACATTACTTTCCATTCAGATTCCCACAAGATGCTATTCGCAGAGAACTATGGAAAAAAGCTGGCCAATTAGAGAGACATGAAATTGAGTGGATGCCTGGCAAGATATCTAGAATATGTTCTATTCATGAGATATAACCCGTGAGATAATCATACCCGGTCTCCTATATGTAGATAAATTCCTATTCCTATCATGCTTTCACTGAATTAATTTAACAAATACACACATTATCTGAAAATGTTGATCATTTGAATCCACCCTCTACTGTCACATATATGTAGGTTCTCTCTCAAGCCATTTCCGTTAGTAGAAAAGAGCGGCAAACATATTAACTCACATTATAGACGGGTCTAACGCGAATAATATTCAATTACCTTGATTTACCGACGTAAATCAGTTTCGTTCCGTATAATGTGAGTTAATATGTGTTCAAAACGCGAAAGTTTAGAATATTATAAGAGCGGCAAATTTAGAAAATGTAAGCGCGCGAACGGCTGTGGTCCTATACAAAATTTTAATTTTGCACCTTTTTCTACTGACAAACTTGCTTGACCGGCTATATACATATAAAATATTCTGAACTGAAAGTGGGGATTTATTGTGACTCCGCCTGTTCAAATATTTTTGACGCGATTCGTGTACCCATGTAAATTTTGCAGACTGTATAGCCAGTCCGATTTCTAAGATCAAGTTCGCCACCATACATTTACTATGGCGTACTTGATCTTAGAAAAACGGACAGACGTGACTTCGCACTGCCATGCAGATTGATAATAAAATATACAAAATACTTATTATAGCGGAATACATTTATACAACAATGATATATTTACTTATGTTGAGTTAGTCTGTCATGTCATAACAACATTTTAACTAGTTATCTTTTAATCTGCATTAAATTATTATACGTGAATTATTTGACTGGTTCTTCACTGTATGGCATAAACCTATCCCTGTCCAAGTCATATTCTAATCAAATATGAACCACGAACTCTCAGCGGCCAGTACGTACAGCAAGAAGGTTATTAGCGGATTAATGTCGCTGATTGGTAGTTATTGACATTATATGCATTTCATCCACACTTACCTATGTACCATTAGTATAATAAAGATGACTATTATTTCGTTTACCAGCTTTGATTACAGGCTCTGTAAACGCGTCGTCTTATTTGAATGTAGGCGTAATTGTGTGTGTGTGCTAATTTGGCCCGAGAATTTGAACGGTAATGTTCCTAAAGGCGGTATCCTTAGTTATATATGATCGCAGACAGCAGTACAGTTCGATAAGTACCTCCCGAGCTTTCGCGAGTAAAATGCGGCGAACAACTATTTCTGTTAGTTTCTTGCTTGCAAAACAGGTAGAGTAAAAAAGAAGGAAACAGCAATACAAACTAACTATTTTGGCTCAGTGATCCAAAGAGAATCTTGGCCTCCGAAACGAGAGCGTGCCACCTGTCCACAAATATGATGCAAAAATATAAGTAGGTAATGGAAAGTATTAAATACAGCGATGTGAATTAATCGGTGTTTGAAAATGCGCGCTTTGTTTCTAGCGCTCACCTGTTAATTTTTTTTGAGTTTTACCTACAGTTAATTAAAAACTTTAACCTGACAAGAATTAATATACTAGGTACCTAAGTCAACGAATAAAACAATAACAAATACTTGATCTTGTTATTTCGAATGTTTTTAATAATTATGTAAAAGAAACGGGAACAAACTCTGTAAGACAGACAATAGGTACTTTAATTTCGGTAATTATATCCGGTAGGTAATCAACTAATCATATTTAAGTAAATTTACCTATACAAATCACGCAGTATGCATTTCTACTTCATAATAACTTCCAAAGAGAAATGACGTCCTTACAAGGTTAATGCATTAGCGCTATGACGTACGAGCGAACATTAGTTGCTCGTGAGAATGAAATAAAATTATCGTTTAAAATTGGTTTTAAGCAATAAATAAACCTAATTGGAAATTACTTACCGATGATATGAGATCCCATTTTTTTTCTTATACTTCCTATAATGGTTTTTGCACCCTTTTACAACGCAATAAGGCATTTTTGTGTTATGCTGCGTGACAACTTTCTACTGCGCAATTCGCCACACGACTGAGCGCCGGGGTGTGATAAATGCAAATATCACACCCATGTAGCGGCCCCCTTTTTAGTGCTCGTTAGCCGCGTCCTTACGAAGTAATATATATGTCCATGATTAAAAACAACTCAGGTCTACAGGCCCTTAAAGCGTAAAAAAATCAAACTTCCGTGTTGACGTAAAAAAAAAGATACGGCTGTTTATGCCACAAAAAACGAATATTTCGACACTCTCAAGGAAATCAAAATGTATAGGGTACTTCCCGTTGACCTAAGGCTATGAAATTTTACAAGTAATATCGTGTTACACCACTACAAATACCTAGGTATATCTATTTCTACGGGGAAAATCTGAAAACTATAATTTGCAAAAAAAAAAGAAAAAAAATTAGTGACATTTGTAGGGAACCCTCGGTGGGCGAGTCCGACTCGCACTTGTCCGATTTTTTTTTTTAATTAACTAAATGTTGTGCTATTGTTACAGGTCAAGCTGGCACCATGAAGCGCTCTCGGCACAGATGGCTGGGATGTAGCATATTTTGTAAGTACATCATCATCATCATCACCATTATATGTCTCTATCATCTTATAAGATCTTAATTTTTGAAAAGATGTGTCTAGCCGAGTTTGTTGCCCGTCCCATATTGGGATACCCTCCTCCAATTGTGGAGCAGGGTATCCCAATATCTATTAGAAGAACCAGGGTCCTGGTCTCCAGCAGAATAAGTGGAACAGGTAGTCAACGCTATAGTTCGTTTTTTTTAGCATTAGAAATAAGGTAAACAATCTTGATGTGTCTTTTAATTGAAAAACACGTTTTAAAAATAAGTTACGACAAATATGTAACAATTATGAATCTAATACGATCATTTATATTCTTCTGCTTTCATAAGCAATAGTTTTTGAATTTTAAAAAGCCTTTTTCAATTAAAAGATACGTCAAGATCGCTCACCTTCTTGCAAGTTCTTTCTAATGCTAAAAAAACGAACTATAGTTTTTGGGTAGAATCAATATTTTCTATTCAAACATATTCAAACATTGACATTACATTGGACGTAATAGGTTTACAATAGATTGTGCCAGTCTAGTACATATGCAACCTCTAATAATATCTCCACAATTGGAGGAGGGTATCCCAATATGGGACGGACAACAAACTCGTCTAGACACATCTTTTCAAAACAATAGGGGGGATTTAAATCTTCTCGAGGCAGAGGTGTAGGGTTGGAGGCGATGTAGCTTTGGGTATTTGACGTTCATAAGCACGTTGAAATATGCCTACTTAAATGATAAATTATCTTTATATCTTAGGTTTTATTTCGTTTGCGTCATCCACTATCTAAAGTTAGTTTATCAACATTTTCTTCTTTACGCTCTGCCATTTATGTGATGGCTCCTCTAGATGGGCCAACGCCGGCCATTCCGAGGGACGCATTTATGCGTTAGAGGGAGCAAGTGATATTGGCATCTCATTCTACCGCATGGCTGCGTCCGAGTGGCCGGCGTTGGCCCATCGTGTAGAGGAGCCATGAGACGGTGGCGTCTCTGGCGCTTTCAACATTGTCCCAGAGGATGGCGTAGTAAAGATTCCATGCAAATATTGCCATTTTCTATGAATCGCCAGACATTCCCTACATCGCGCTTATTGTAAATAATGCAAAAAAAAAAACGGTCACCCATAGTACTGACCACCCCCGACGTTGCTTAACTTTGGTCATAAATCACGTTTGTTGTATGGGAGCCCCATTTAAATCTTTATTTTATTCTGTTTTTAGTATTTGTTGTTAGAGCGGCAACAGAAATACATCATCTGTGAAAATTTCAACTGTCTAGCTATCACGGTTCGTGAGATACTTACAGCCTGGTGACAGACGGACGGACGGACAGCGAAGTCTTAGTAATAGGGTCCCGTTTTACCCTTTGGGTACGGAACCCTAAAAACTGATGTATGGAGTTAGCACTGTTTCTTTACTTATATTACTCTATGATATTAGTATTAGAGAGACTTAATATATTTTAATAATTAACTTCTAGTAGTTAACTAATTAGCCTAATCTGACATTTAAGCTACATGTACCTATCGCAGGTGACAAAAACGTACTTGACATTTAACCCAAAAATATTAAATCTAACCTTGAAAGACATCCGTGCTAGGCAGATGATCGCGCGAACATTCAAATATCTGTAAAAGGAAAAGTTAAGCACTAAATGTCGAACGCAGTCTAGGTTTTATGTCAAGGCCTAAAAAATAGAAATCGATAGTTGTGCAACATAATTATAATAAAATATATCGTGACATTATTATAGGTTAAGCTATTATATTACTTTGGTAATGTGATATCAGGGCCATTGCTTTCCGCTTAATAAAAACTCGAGTTTTTAGAAAATGTTGATGTGAATTCTATTTAAAGCTTAATAGGGTCTTTTTCATGGTCGTGACCTCATGTCTGAGGGACGTGACTCCTATGGGTTATTCTTCGTACCACTGCTCTCCAGGCCTCTCGATCTTCGGCCATCTGCATCGTTACCTGGAGCGAAGTCTGGGTAATATTTTGGACCACATCTGACCATCTACTGGGTGCACGCCGTATCCTTAATAGGGTAGTTAACTGTATTTAAAAAAAAAATATTTTACATCATGCAAGAAATAAAGCACCAGAATATTAATAGAGGCGAACAATAACGTAGGGAGCAGTTATTTTTAGACACAATTTATATTTTAAAACCCGTATAAAACTAGAAAAGAGTAGATAATTTTATCGTGACGTACGTCACATGCTAGGGTTTCCTATAAATTCCATAGTAGCAAATATTTTTGACAGCTCGAAAAAGAAACTGATTTGACTAGTAGTCAAATACCCTATTATATACGCAATTAAGTACCGTTTAAAGGATGACTCGCGTTAGAACGGTCCGGGTACTGGCTGAGGCTTCCGACACTTCGTTTTCTATGACGGCTGATCGGTGATCACGTGATGCTTTCTATAGAAAACTGCAGCGTCGGACGCCTCGGCCCGGAGCCGGACCGTTTTACCGTGACTCAGTTATACCAGTAACGGATACGCGTGCAATGTATGTAAACGAGGAAACAGTTGACACGCGACGCATGTTTCAGTAAATATCGCTGAATTAATTACATTTGTTAGTGAAATCGCGTGAAATAGTTCCGCGACACGCTCGCTTTCAGGTGCTTTCAGGAAGGTGAAAATAGTTCGACCATTTCCTTACACCAAAGAAATATGTAACTTCGTATAAGATGAATAAAGTCTAAGAAAAAACGTGCCTCGGAAATCAAGAAAAAGTCATTCTCGAATAGATGGCGCTAGGGTTGACAGATGGTCGGGATTTGGCGGGATTCTCCCGATTTTTAGCATGTGTTCCGAATTCCCGACAAAGTGTAAACTGTCCCGAAAAACGGCTTCACGTTATAAAACAATAATTTCAAGTTCTGAACTGTCGTCGAGCGACCGAGCTGACGTAGTGCCAATAATGTAAAATATCGTTGTTTTTAATACAATTAGTACATTCATTTGAATGTACTTATTTGTTTCCCGACTTAAGTCCCAAAATCCCGAAAAATTTATATTGTTTCCCGATAATAGCGCCTTCCGATCTGGCAACCCTAGATGGCGCACACACCTTGGGCCTATTCTCGGCTAGATGGCGTGACGACACCGTTTCATATTTAACAATTTTAACACATAGATATCAGTGAATGAACATGGGTCAAAATGATATAAAATTAATAAAATCATTTATCCATATATATTCATTTTTGTGATAATTTTATACGTGTTTATTTTGAGTTATAGTCGTGTGTCGATAGATGGCAGTAAATTTACAGTGACTACAACATTTACTATGACAGGACCCCTCTATACTATCTATTCTTTTTGCTTACAACAAGCGTCCCGCCCGGCTTCGTACGGGGTAAGGATGAATCAAGTTAGACCGGGCCGTGTCCGGGCCTGAGCTTCCGGCGCATCGTTTTCGCATCGCCTGTCATGGCATGGAAAAGTAAGCGCTGCGAAGCTCCGGCCCGGACACGGCCCGGTCTAATGTGACATCCTTTACACAAGACCTAAACCTTCCTCAAGAATCACTCTATTGATAGGTGAAAACCGTTTGAGTTTATCACGAACATACGTATGTAATGGGGACGGCCTATTGGGAGGACGCTGTGGGCCTTGGATAAATATAATAAATATAATAATTTCTCAGCTAGAATGCAATTTACACAAATATCTTCACTCGATGGCTGCCTCTAATCGAATGCCGAACGCGCACCGCGTTCCATTTGCGGGCTTAAAATTCTAAATTTAAATATCGCGACTAGCCAGTCACAGAATAAAAAAGCCTGTAAAGGTTGTAAACCTTTACAGTACACACAATCAGGCAGATACGGTGGGGGACTTTGTTTTATAAGGTGTAGTAATATGGAGCATTACTTTGAGAACTTATATAAGTCAGCTTTACGTGCATAGCTATATGCCTCTTCGTTTGACTTTATTCCCATTTTTATATTGACCGAGCATTAGCGAAGAATCTATTTCATCGTTATTGCGCTCTGGTTAACCTAACATTTCCACTTCCAGGTATCACAATTGCGGTGCTATCCCTGGAGATCCCCACCACATCGGCGGCGAGGGCTACCTCCCTCATCTTTGCCAAGACCACCACAACCACGGCAGCGCCCGAGGAGCCGAGCGCGCCGGAAGATGAACAGGTACCAGTCCATTTATAACTCAATAGATATTAGTTAATAGGACTAGTCAATAGGACTAGCAAGCGCAGCGTAGGACGTCCACCCACAAGATGGACAGACGACCTTGTCAAGGTCGCCGGAAGACGCTGGATGCGGGTCGCTTCCAACCGGCACGTATATGGAGGTCCAAGGGGGAGGCCTATGTTTAGCAGTGGACGTCTTATGGCTGAAATGATGATAATGATGATGAGTTGACGGATCTCTTCTAGCGGATAATTGCACAAAATATCCCTATGGAAGTGTATCCGCAAGGTCCCCCGAAAACAATAACTAATGAGCACTGTATATAGATAGATAAGTAATGCTACAATAATGCAGACATTTCGCCTTGATAATCGCAGCAAATAAGGAGAAATTCTGTCAGGAAACGTATAACGCGTATCACCTTCGCGAGTTCCCTACGTCGATCGAAAAGTTGCTCTAACCTTCGACTATCTGACGTTGCTTACTAGTATATGATTTATATAATCACGTCCGCCTTCCTGTATTTACATTTTAAAAACATAGTACTGACTTGATTTTAATCTCATTTAATCTCATATCAATTGATGGATATCAAATCAATTTCATATTTTGAAAAGCTGAATCAGCTTCATCTCATTAGTGCAGAGCTCAGCAGAGGGCGCTAGTATCGGCTCCATACATTAATTATAATTCGCATTGGTTTTAGTAAAATTAAATACGCTTTCGAATGGTTTCAAGTCAGTCAAAAAGAAATAACTTCCAATCTCAAATCTAAGTAAAGATATTTCTTGTAAGGTAAACGTACTAGTGCTCGACATGCTAATGCTCAATAGATGACACCTTGCTGTCACCTCTACTGACAATTACTTAAGTTTCAAGATGACATGTACTGGGACCACGTCGAGCACCAGTATGTTTACCTTATAGTTGACTGTTTAGAACTATGAGCTCTCATAGTCCTAAACGGTACTTTTAGGTAGGTAATACTTACTTGATGCGTAACTTCCACTGATGAACTAATTTTTTATAATAAAGATTCCTAATTTTCAACACGATTCCTAAATCGATTATTGATTCTTGGAAAAAAATGTACATCCTTTCATCAAAATCTTTTCATTTCAGTTAGAAACAACAGCGGAAGGAGGAGAGACCAACACCACCAGCAAACTAACGGGGATCCCTCAAATCGACTACATTTACGACCCCAACCTCCCCCGAGAGCTGAATGGCTACAATCTCTCTAGCTACCCCTTCTATGAGACCGTGCCTCCACCAGAGATGATAGACTTCAAGTGTGACGGGTTACATGATGGGTTCTACGCGTCTGTCCCTCATAAGTGCCAAGTAAGTGTTTTATTTGTCACCCCAACTTGCTCCGAGAGCTGAATGGCTACAATCTCTCTAGCTACCCCTTCTACGAGACCGTGCCTCCACCAGAGATGATAGACTTCTAGTGTGACGGGTAACATGATGGGTTCTACGTGTCTGTCCCTCATAAGTGCCAAGTAAGTGTTTTATTTGTCACCCCAACTTGCCCCGAGAGCTAAATGGCTACAATCTCCCTAGCTACCCCTTCTACGAGACCGTGCCTCCACCAGAGATGATAGACTTCAAATGTGACGGGTTACATGATGGGTTCTACGCGTCTGTCCCTCATAAGTGCCAAGTAAGTGTTTTATTTGTCACCCCAACTTGCCCCGAGAGCTGAATGGCTACAATCTCTCTAGCTACCCCTTCTACGAGACCGTGCCTCCACCAGAGATGATAGACTTCAAGTGTGACGGGTTACATGATGGGTTCTACGCGTCTGTTCTTCATAAGTGTCAAGTAAGAGCTTCTTAATGACCTTACTAGTATGAGGGTAGTCCCTGAGAACTGAATCACGATATATTAGCTATATTAGTTATTCCTTCTACGACGCCCTTCAGCCACCAAAGATGATAGATTTTAAGTCATACGAGTATGAACAGCACAATGGGTTCTACGCTTCTGTTCCTCATAAGTGCCAAGTAAAAGTTTCATTTGTTACCCCAACTTGCCTGGAGAGTTTAATGGCTGCAATCTCTCTGCCTACCCCTTGAGGCCATGCCTTCACCACAAACAATACATTTCATGTGTGACGGGTCACTTGATGGATTATCAGTTCTTCATAAGTGTCAAGTCTAGCGTCTAAAGCTCTTTAGTACTACTAATCAGCGATTATAACTAAATTTCGAATTTTATGTTTGGAATTAAATTGATATACGAAAGATTCATTCTTTCAGGTATTAAACAAATACCTACCTGTTCTCTCTATAGAAACACAGAGAAAGATTTACATAGATAAAGGTGGTCTGTACAAAGAATTAAAGCTTTTTAACAGAAATTGTTTGAATCATATCTACTCATGATTCAATTAAAATGTGCTCCTTTACGAAGTAAGTAAAGTCTTTCTGGTGTATAAGCGTGGTGGAACAATTTTTTTGATAGATAATCCCTGCTGAACGGGACTCCTTAAAGGAGAGGCCAGAAAGCACTAGACCAGTGGTTCTTAACCTTTTCAGTCCGGTCACCCCTATGACTAACTAGGGAACCTGATTTTACCCCTCCTCCCAATGGTAATAAAAAATAAAACGTGTACGTTTGTTGTATTGTTATATTAGGTTAGCTTATTACCCCCCTAAAATACCAGTTTTACCCCCACGGGGGTAATTACCCCCAGGTTAAGAACCACTGCACTAGACAGATATCTGTAGAGGAATTGGGTCCGGCCTTTGCCCAGCAGTGGGACACAACAGGCTCCAAATAATAATCCCCGCTCCTCTGGTTCCAGGTTTACCACCACTGCCTTTTCGGCACGCGGTACGACTTCCTCTGCGCGAACTACACGGCGTTCGATCAGAAGACCTTCATCTGCCACTTTGTCTCTGAAGTGGATTGCAAGAACTCGCCGAACTATTTCAACAGGTGAGTTTCCTGGCGCTTGTGTCAATGACGACGCCTTACGGCTTGGCCAGGACGTCATTGCGCGACTGGCTTCGGGTTAGGCGACAACCATAGGTTGGAGCGAGACACAGCGATCGGACCTTTCGTTCCCACCTATGGTTTTCGCCTTAGCCGAAGCTAGTCGCGCAATGTCGTGGTCAGGCCGTTAGACTCATTCTTCCAAGGATTTCCCAACAATTGTATTGTCTATTAGAAGTATTAGAACAAATTAAATTATTTTCAGAAAATATTTTAATTTGTTTTTATTTTAAGTAGAAACACTACTGTATAAATTATAAACTGAAATAAATGTCATATACTAAGAAAAAGTGACCAAGGCCTCCAGTGCCCCAGGCTGGAATCGAACCAGCGTCCTCTGCTATCGCGGGAGGTGCCTGTCCTGGAGGCCTTGGTCACTTTTTCTCAGTAAATATATGACATATATTTCAGTTTATAATTATATTGTAATTCGGGCGATTTTCCGCAACTCGACGACTGGCGCCTATTTTGGGTGATTCTCAACAATTACCTGCTGACTTCTAATTATTCTCTCCTTATATGCAACCGGGAAACGCCGCGGTCGCAAAAAGCCTGTTTAAGTACAAAATGTCTTCTCAAACTAACCTCAATCATATATTTCCAGGAACGAAGCTCTCTACAAGGCCGCGTCGACGACCACCATCCCTCCCCCCACCACAACGACCACCACGACCACCACTACCCCCCGCCCGCACCCGCGGCCCCGCCGGCCTCATAGATATGACTATTATGATGATGATTACTATTATCCGGCGAGGGATGACTACGATTATGAAGAGAGGTTAGTATAATATATCTGCTTCGTCTTTATACCGGGTGTGGCCTGTAATATGAGCAAAAAATTAAACTGTAGGCTGTACTCCTCATACTGATCAACATTTGTTCGGCGACTTTTAAAAATAACTTGTGGTTTGATTTTTAATACATTGAAAGTTTATTTAAGACGCAATGTACTTATTGCGAATTTTGTTATGTTTAAGGCGTGACAAGCAACGCCAATCACAATGATAATGGCGTGGCGATGGCGTCCATTGAAGATAATATTTATTTTGTATGAAAAATAGGGAGTCTAAACCCTTCATAATTTTTTAAAGTTGTTGAACAAAAGTGTCTCCGTATGAGGAGTACAATCTATGTTTTAATTATTTGCTCATGTTACAGGCCACACCCGGTATAAAGACTATTAATAGGTACTCGGTGAGGAATTAACATTAAATACGAGACTGTAAAGTGGTTTCGGTACCGTTCTAATTGAGACTACGCCAACATTACTGCAAATATCAAAAATCCGGGCAGCAACATTGATCTTGACATTTGCGGCTGCAATGCAGTCGGAAGTATTGTCATTCTGCAATACTGCTGTCATCTGCATTACTGCACCAAACGTCAAAATGGTCATTTTATCAAGAAATGTATATTAAAGGACTATGCGTCAAAATTGCCCCAAAACCAACAGAGTTGAGAATTAGGTCATTAGATAAGTATTTCTATGTACTTCATTTTGTTCTATGGGCACCAAGCGGAATTCCATTGCAGAACTGAGAAATTGGTATTTTAGTCAAAATGTCGTCACCTTTATTACCTAGGCAATAGAGTCCACCGCCGGGCGAGCGCGGAAAATCATTCGGTGTGCTCGCCGGCGGCGCGCGAACATCTACCCTGCAGCAATTAATTAACTTACTTGGACTCTATTGCCTAGGTAATAAGGGTGACGACATTTTGGCTAAAATACCAATTTCTCAGTTCTGCAATGGAATTCCGCTTGGTGCCCATAGAATAAAATGAAGTACATATAAATACCTATCTAATTACCTTACTCTCATTTCTGTTGGCGTTGGGTCCAGGCTCCATACAAAGTTGCCCATGGTCCTTTATTTGAATACTTGAAATTTAACACACCGTGATAGCAAAGATATATTATGTAACTCCGTATTCTATTCTCTTTGGTGACAGTAATTTAAAATGAATCTAAAATGACTCCCCTGTTCATTATTCCTTCAAAACTTTGTCTCATTCAAGCAATGACGTCTATTTTCAGGGGTGGCAGGAGACCCAGGCCCAGGCCTCGACCCCAAGGCAGGCCGGGAGGCAGGAAGCGGAGGCCTGTAGATGACTACGAGGATGACAGGTTTGTCCCTATCTTTGTACAGTCCGCACAACATGCTCCATGCGTTTTCTAGCTGACTAAATGAACGCAACAGATTTCCTTTAACCTCTAGCGGCATGCAAGGAAAATTGACAAAGATTTAAAAAATATCATATACCTAGACAAAAGCAAGCTTTACGCAAACAAACAACAAAGAGTTCTACGCTTCAATACGCGTGGCTCACTCCGCGATTTCGTCGCTTTGTTACAGGTAGGTAAAAGTACATCCGTTCCACACCAATTTTGGGGAAAGCCATAAGCCGCGCGTGGCGCTGTCGCCATTTAGCGGCCATATCTGCTGGTCGTAACAGACGCGTTTTGTTAGAGAGTGAGTCTTCTGTACCTAGTATTTATTCTGTGGTTTTAAACAGAATTTAATTTTTTACAGGTACGAACGTCGACCGCGTCCAAGAGACGAGCAACCTGAAGATGACTACGAGGACAGAAGACCCTACGACAGGCCCAATAGGCCAGCTAAGAGGCCTTACAGCGACAGGCGTCAGTATGAAGACGAAGAAGATAGACCTGGCTATAGAGCTGGAAACAGAAGACCTAGACCTAGAGATGAAGAAGAAGAGAGATATAGAGACGATGACAGACCAAGGCATAAAGATAAACCAAATGAAAAGCGACCCCGTGATGAACCTGGCCGAGATGATATGAGAAATGAAAAACCTAGGGAAGGATTCAGGGCCAGGGATGAAGGGAAAACACGTGAAGAAATAAGGCCTAGAGATGAAATTAGGCCTAGAGATGAAATGAAGCCTCGAGATGAGATTCGGCCACGCGATGAGATTAGACCAAGAGATGAAAAGAGACCACGTGATGAAATAAGATCGCGTGATGAAATAAGACCAAGAGATGAAGGTAGACATAGAGATGAAGTTAAGCCCAAGGATGAAGGAAGAACTCGTGACGAAATAAGGCCGCGTGATGAACGAAGACCATCAAGGGATGAAGGCAAACCTTCAAGACCTTATTCTAATGAAGGACGAAGATATAGAGGAGAGAGGGAGAAAGGCAGAGATGAAAGGCCTTACAATAAACCAGAACCAAGGCCAGAGAGAAATTATGATGATGAGAGAGTTCGTGAAGACAGAAGACAGCCACCAACTGCTCCTGAAGGTCAAACGTTAGTGAAACCTAATGGCCATGGTATATTTAGTCAACCAAGAATGCCGCCAAAGATCAAACGGCCGGTTCCAGCCACCGAGAAAGATAAATACGACTATGTCCCAATAGCGACCACGAAGGCGCCGTTAAAAGCTGATGATGATGATGAATATTATGATGATTACGAAGAGGAAGATACTAGGAGACCATCGTCATCTGGCAAGAATAGTCAAATTCAACAAAGGCCAAAACCTGAACCTGTAGAAAAGGAAAAATTTAAGCCTTCAAGGCCTCATTATGCTAGTCCAGCGCCTAAAATTAAGAAAAATAAAAGGCCAATCGATTACGAAGATGACGAATATTATTATGAGCCGCCTGTGAAATCACAAAAATATACTTACAATCAAAGGAACAAAGAAACTCCTAAAGTTAAAGTGACTGATGAGTATTACGATGATTACGAAGACAGGCGAGATAGTGATAGAGATCACGTAAAGACAAAAGACGAAGATATTACTAGTAGGATCAAAGATCTGAAACCTAATGTAAAAGTACTAAAGCGTCCTTTTTTACCGTCTAGGGGTGGTAGTCCCTACTTGCCTAGGGGCTTGCAACCAGTTGCTGGTAAAGACTTAACTGCGCCCCCGAACACCACCCCTAAACCCACCACCACTACTACTAGCACCACTACTACCACTACTACTACCACTACCACCCCTAAACCTACTACTACCACTACTACTACAACTAGACCCACTACCACGACAACTACAACTACTACTACAAGGCCTACCACAACCACAACAACAGAAGAACCAACAACAACAATTACAACAGGAAAACCAACTACAACCGAACTGACAAAAGACGATTACGAAGATGATGTCGAAGAGTACTACGACGAAGAAGATATAGATTATGACAAAAAAGAAACCACAACAGAAGAACTAACGACGCACCAACCATCAACAACGCGCAAACCGAAAACAACACACAAACCAATAACAACACAGAGACCAACAACAACAGCCTTCGAACTAACAACTAAAGACCAAGCCAAAAACTTAGCCGCAAAAGTATTAAGGATATACAACGATCAATACCACGCGATAAAAGAAAAATTAGAAACTACTTTGTCACCTGGAGATTATTTAAAACCTTATTTAGAGGCTGAGCAAGCGGCAGCAGAGGAAGAAAGAAGACAAGAAGAAGCAGATGATTACAATTATAGACCGACAGAAGCACCATTCAAACCGTCCCCTCAATTACCAGAAGTCAATCCAGAAATTTCAAAGCCCTACACGGCGACTGGTAAACCTTTAAGAATACCAGAGAACATATCTATAAAACAGAATCTAGCTGATTCTATCGAAAACGATTATGACGTTACACTTAACGAGGCTATAGCGCCTGTCCTTCCCAATGTAAATGTAAGAAATAACATTCCAAGTGGATTCATGGTTCCAGGAGATAGGGACTACACCTATTCAAGATTTAGGAGCAATTTCCAGCAAGAACCACAGTTTGCGGCGTCGGAATTAAACAGCTATCAGATTAGGAAGAGGCCGCAGATATCAGGGGTTAGCATAAGAACACCGTCATCATATTTTCTACAACCACAGAGATACCAAGATGGTATACAAAGGCCACAGCGGCATCTAGTTTATGACCCAAGACCTCAAAGCCATTCAAGCGTTTACCAGGCGCCACAGTTTAAACTATTTTGAGTCAGTTGCCAGTCCC
The DNA here is from genome assembly GCF_963556715.1 of Cydia fagiglandana. Taxonomy (NCBI): domain Eukaryota; kingdom Metazoa; phylum Arthropoda; class Insecta; order Lepidoptera; family Tortricidae; genus Cydia; species Cydia fagiglandana. The sequence goes on from NC_085956.1 coordinate 4,541,076, forward strand.
AATGGCATATAAAAATCATGATGGCCTCTATATTAATCCGCAGGTTGAAAATGTAATCGTGGATCAATTTTTTCGTGTTTATATTCCGTTATCCAGATCCTCGAGTGTAGATTTCAATCGATAGCGTGACGAGCGCTCGCGTTTGCGTTATGTTTATTTTTGTATGGGATTTTGACAACGCGCTAGTGGGACGTTTAGGAAACTCAAAATCCCATACAAATTGACACTTAACGCAAACGCTTAGGAAAGTCACGTCACGCTATAGAATGGTTACAAGTACAACGGCGGGAAGAAGTTGATAACTCTCGGGAAAAAATGGAAGATATTTGAACCTTATGCAGTTTTATTTTAAGTTCAAATTTCTTCAACAAAATATCCCGAGATATCAACTTCTTCCCACCGTGTACTGATTATAGTGGTACAGTTTGTTAGAAGAAATGTATGACGTTCTACTATTACGCTCATTATGGAAATGGCTTATAACTAAAACAAAAGTGCATATTTGGTAAATTTAAATATCATGAATTTAAATAGGGTAATTCGCCAGTAACTGGCCAGCCTTCAATAACTAGCCGACTGATACTAAAATGAAATCTGTTTATTTATAGGTGAATAGAATTCATTTTTAGTCTAGGGTAGCCAATTACTTACAGTGGCCAGTTACTGGCGAATTACCCTACCATACCATGGTAACGAGTGACACAAAAAGTTGATTCATCCAATGCCGTATTATGGATTATTGGAATTGTTGTGGATTATTGGAACATTCAAATTGTGATGGGATGGGGTAACCTTTGAAAGATTTAACAAAAAAAACCTGCGGTTTGTACTATTTTTTCGCAAAAATCGTTTAATACAAGCTGCAGGTTTTCGTTTTTGGCCCTTTAGTCATTTCTAGTTTATTTTAACATCACTGCCAATTTTTATATCACTTATTTTAAATTAAGGTCATAAATTTCACTTATTTTAAATTAAGGTCATCAACTTGTCTGACTTAGAATGTTTTTTTTTAGCAATTGATCTGAAACGAATACTCAAAAGTTGAAGAAGAAAATAATAATCACAAATCACTTTATAGTTCTTAAATAATTATTTTTTATTTGCCTTTGGGAGGCCTTTGCCCAGCAGTGGAATACTCTAGGCTCATATAAATAAATTAAATGTTTTGAGTTGAGGATATATTGACTTCTTCAAACTTAATATAGAAATGTAATGAAATGTTGGTGTATCTTAATGTCGACATTATAGTGCAATAATAATAGTATACGTACTTACATACAGTTGAAGATAAGTTATCCACGACTGCTTCAATCAATAATTATGGTCAAAACTATAGGCCAAATAGATTCGAGTCTGTCTGAATTAAGTCTGCATGATCTTGATAAGCGAAAGAATGTGGGAATACCACTGACAAATATAAAAATATGAAATTCATAGTGGCGCTGCCACACATTGTCGCTTCCAAATCGGTGCAAACTTAGCTTAAACGGATTCTACTCATGTTAGCGCGACAGCTGAAAAGAATAGTGTTTTTTTGTAAATAAATATATTTCGGTACACGGCGGGAAAAAGCTGATAACTCGAGATATAAAATTGAAGAAATTTGAACCTCATTTTTATTTTAAGTTCAAATTTCTTTAGTTCTATAATTATGTCGAGTTATCAACTTCTCATCATTTATACAATCAATATAGATGGTGAACTCGACTAAATTATGATTTTAGAGATAGACCATATTAGATCGTGGATTAGTTATACTATGTGTGTGGCCTAATAAAATATGTACTTTTTGAAGTGCGAAGAGATATGAAGATACAATGATAATAGGTCAGAAAAAGGGCCATTCATGATGATGTAAACTTGTATAGTATACAGTTCCCTACTGCTAAGATTTTTGTATAAAAAATAAAAGACATAAGTGTGTATTAAATTTAGAGAATTATTTTTATATGAGGTCTCATTTTAATAAAATGTTTATACTCGTGATAGATTCTTTAAGTGAAAATAAACAATTTGAAATAAAAATATATATAATTGAATTTAAGCAGTAGGCACTGTATGTATTTCGCTAATTTAAGTATTAACAATACTCTTTTCTTTAGTTACCCTATCTTAAGGCAGAAAAATATATTTTTCAAGGGTTACCGGTATTATGTGCTGAATGTTTTGTAAATCTTATAAATATTGAACAACTTTTTGTAAGTAATGTATCTACATTTAATTTAAGATATTTTTCTAGAAATATAAAAAAAAATACTTTTGATATGATGTGGTTTCTTTTTTTGGTGTCACTTTTTTATCTTAGGTACCTATTGTCAATTATAATTGGTATGATATTAGACATTATTCTAAATCTTATAGGTATTTAAATTAATTTTGGGCTAAATAATAAATATAGAATTACGAAACTGATGAATAAAGAAAAATAAAAGTATAAAATTACTAAAATAATTTTATAAAATAATAATTAAAAATCCATTCACAATTAAACACGTACAACTTAATATTATAATTACGTTAATTAAATTAGGTAATCCATTTACTTTGTTACATGAAAACTAAACATTAAATGATACGTTACCTATGAAAAGGGACCTTATTGTTGATGACGCTTACGCCATTATTAACGATGCTCCGATATACCTATAAATACAATGCCGCGCTACGCTGTGCGGCGTAAGCGCCATCGACAATAAGGTCCCTTTTCTTAGATAATGCCCCATATATTTTGACACTTAATTCATAATAATCATAATTCTGCCTTTTTTGCCTTGGAAGCATCAAAAACACTTCTGTTTTTTTTTATTGTTCTCTCTTTTCGCTTGTTACATATTCGACAATTCTCGGTCTCTCATCTTGCTAGAAATCACATCACATTTTAATCAATGCGCTAAAAATCCTAAAACTTTCATCATTTAATTATTATCAATCACAGAACACTTAATAAAAATTAAGATTAAGGTACTAGTTACTGTATTTTGTACACACTTTCATTGCTGACAGTACTCCTTCCTTATAGTTCTATCCAGACGAGACAATTTTTCGCCAATCTGATGAAATTTTCCGATCGAACAGGGTCGTGCGGACGCAAATACCAATTTGATTCCCCGATCACATCAGCAGGTGCGGACACAAAAATGCCAATTTTCATAGTAGAATGAAAATTGGTGATTTAATTTGTGTACGTGTGGACGCTAGATGAGATTGACCAATTATTTATCATTATTTATTTATTTATTTATTTTTTTATTATTTACAAATCGACTGATTTCGTCAGTCCCGTCTGGATACCCCTTATAACTCATAATCTACTCAAAGAACCAATTTAGAAGCCATTTTATAAGTTGGTCAGGTAACCGATTGGTATGTCTTATTATTGATGTTTCTAAAATAACCAATCCCTAAACATTATTAGCTATTACGACGGGACAAACTACTACATGATATATATCTGAACACCAGACTAACCTGTTTAGGTATTGCATATTACCAATTCTCAGGTCATTTCAACTCTTACGTACAGTAACCTAGTACGGTATCATCATCCTGCTAGGCCTTGTTCCCATTTACTTGGAGTCAGCCTTCCCTGTTCTTATAACCCAGATAATCTTAACAACAAATTACAAACTAGACTTCTCAAACTGGTTCCTTTTAAAATTTGTACCAGTTGCTTTATCTGAACTCTGATTTTTCCCATCAGTTTTACTGACACCTATTGATTTCCATTGCTTATCAGTCTCTGTATCATTATTGTCGTTTAAATATGCTACATTAGCCTTCCCACTATCTTTAGTACTTAGTTCAACATCTTTTCTTATTTTACTTGAACCAGTGTCAACAACTCCATCTATTTTACTGACGTTTTGGAAAGTAGTTTCCCTAGACTCCGGATCCCCATTGATTGATGTTTTTGGAGTAGCGTCTCCCTCTTTGTGGATCATTTTGTTGACGAAGAAGTTGAGATTGTAGAAGACCCATGTGGAGCCCCAGATGCCTGCCTGGTAGATGCAGACCTGCCACCAGTTCATGACGCCGAAGACCCCGTATAGCCAGCAGCCACCGAAGAAATATATGGAGTAGTACCTGGAAATATAAAAATTAGCGTTAAGTTTCCGATAAAATGCGAGATGGCGGAAATTTGCTATACTTATTGTATGTACTACTGTATCTGTATTGATTCTCAAGAGACCATTCGAATAAACTGTCTTCAACAGATACATAATTACCTATAATCTGGATCAAATTCGATCATGACCAGATTTATAAATATTGAAGCTAGGTATTTGGAGTTATTAAAATCATACATATCTTTGATTGACTTGGAGATAATTGACGATTATACAAAAGGTACCCTGAAAAATTGGAACTTAAAAAAAATC